>NW_016804048.1:2788157-2809073 GCF_001698545.2 Rhinopithecus bieti
CCAAAGGATTATAAATCATGCTGCTATAAAGACACAGGCACACGTATGTTTATTGCGGCACTATTCACAATAGCAAAGACTTGGAATCAACCCAAATGTCCATCAGTGACAGACTGGATTAAGAAAATGTGGGCCGGGCGCGGTGGCTCAAGCCTGTAATCCCAGCACTTTGGGAGGCCAAGACGGGCGGATCACAAGGTCAGGAGATCGAGACCATCCTGGCTAACACAGTGAAACCCCGTCTCTACTAAAAACTACAAAAAACTAGCCGGGCGAGGTGGCGGCACCTGTAGTCCCAGCTACCCGGGAGGCTGAGGCAGGAGAATGCTGTAAACCTGGGAGGCGGAGCTTGCAGTGAGCTGAGATCCGGCCACAGCACTCCAGCCTGGGTGACAGAGCGCGAGACTCCATCTCAAAAAAAAAAAAAAGAAAAGAAAACGTGGCACATATGCACCATGGAATACTATGCAGCCATAAAAAAGGACGAGTCTGTGTCCTTTGTAGGGACATGGATGCAGCTGGAAACCATCATTCTCAGCAAACTATCGCAAGAACAGAAAACCAAACACCGCATGTTCTCACTCACAGGTGGGAACTGAACAATGGGATAACTTGGACTCGGGAAGGGGAACATCACACACTGGGGCCTATTATGGGGAGGGGGGAGGGGGGAAGGATGGCATTGGGAGTTATACCTGATGTAAATGACAAGCTGATGGGTGCTGACGAGTTGATGGGTGCAGCACACCAACATGGCACAAGTATACATATGTAACAAATCTGCACGTTATGCACATGTACCCTAGAACTTAAAGTATAAATAATAATTTAAAAAAAGGAAAAGAATCTGACCACCAGCTTGACTGAAAATCAACACTGCAAAGTCTTGTACACACTAAACTCTCACATGAAATCTTTACAATTTACTTTTTAAAAAGAATATTCACATGGTTTAAGTCTTAGAAGTTTGTGTCAAAACCCAAATGTTCGGAAAAGCATACACCATTTGTACACAGTGTAAAAAAGGCAATATTTATTGAATAAAAAAAGACATTGCCTTATACAGAGGAGTGAAGGCTTCCAGCATCTGCAACTTCACACGCATCCAACTGCTCACTTTCAGTGTCTCTTAAATGTGTTCCCTTCATTCATTCCTACCCATTGCCACTGCTAATAATTCAGAACTCGCCTCACCTCTCACCTTTGTTGGGTCATTGTCTGGCAGAAATTTGTATCTAACTGATCCATCTGACTTGAGGCTCCCTCCTCAACCCCAATCGATTTTTCCCTCCAAATCCAACCTCATCATTCTAATACGCAGATGTGACCATGTACCTTCCCTCCCTAAGCATTTTCAAGGCTCCCTATTACCAACAGGAAAATCCAAAAGCTTTAGCAGAGCCAATAAGTACTTGCCCATCTTGCCCAGCTCAGGTTTTCAGCTTTATCTTCTATTCATCCATCCTTCTCTTTTGTATCCTTTTCTCCCACCCAAATACATAGACCTCCAACTCTCACCTTCTTCAAACTGTTGACCATTTATACTCACACCTCTTTCAGCCAGCAACTGTTTCCATCCATCCACCACTGAATAGGCCAAAAAGAATGCCAGCTCCTCCATGAAACTTTCCGACATTGCCAGGCCGTTGGCTTTCTCCTGGTCTTTCAAAGGCTTTTGCACATACGTCTACTAGTAAGATAATAATTTGTTCTGTTATTGTTTCCAGTAACTGCCTTCCCCCCTTGGTTATCCTAGCGAGGTGCTACAGGGGGAATTATTTGTCTTTGTCTGTTCTGTGTCTAGCAAATCCTCGTAAATGACTGATAAATGCATGAATAAAACAAGTCAGGAGTTTAAAACCTGAGAAAAGGACAAAAATATGTGAAGTTAAATACTGAACAATAGAGATGGGTAATGGTTCTGCTCGGCCGATGAAAGAAAGAAATTAGGGGAGAATAGACAGGTGCCATAAAAATCCCAAGGCTGGTATTTTAGGTGAAAGCTTCTCCAAGAGGAGTTATTGGAGTCTTCAAAGGATGAAGAGAATTTGAGTCAGAAGACCGAAGACGGAACAGCATTTTGGAAGGCTGAGATGTGAGAGAATAAAGGAAAACAGGAAGGCCCAAACTGTGTTTGGAGACTCAAAGTAACATGGGCCTAGAACCATTTTTGGAGGCTTAGAGTAAACTAAGTCCTCAACAAGGAAGTGTCTGACCCTCCACTCTGCAGAGAGTGCAGAGGTGGAACAGGAGAAGTTGACCACCACATTCACCTCCAGAGTCTCTAACATACACCACAACACCCAGGGTACTCACCTAATGGATGTCAACCATGGCAGGAGGCAGACAGCACTGCCCCAGCTGTGCTGAGGCACCACTGCCTGGGATCAACTCTTCCAGATGTTGGGTGGAATATGCAGAACCATGGAACATGTCTCGGCACAGCAAGAGGTCATCTTTCCAGTCTGAATCCAAGTCGGAAGTGACTCTTCCCACTAGAAGGGGATCCCTTGCCTTCACTACAACCATAGAATTGCACAGAGACTGAAAACGCAGAGTAAGGGAACCGAGAGCAGCACTTTGTAGAGGCTGTGGGGAAGGCTAAGCCTGCCTTCCCCAGAAATAAGTGCCTAGAGCCTCCATTTGGACAAATGCATAAATGAAGTTTAGTACCTAATCAGAAGAACTGTGAAGAAAAGTTGGCACTCCTGAACAATCCAAACAAGAACAGTACAGGATAGTCAGAGAAGACCCAGACTGGACTAGCACAGATACCACAGCCATGGCCACACCAGCTAAGGGTCTGCACCAGCTCCTTGCAGGAGGGATGGGTGATTGGTGCCACAGCCTGCTTTGGTCTTCGTGGTTTGTTGCATATAAGTTTGTGGCCTACAGTGCATAGAGATCTGACAGGTCAGAGTGCAGACACTCTCCACAGGCCCTTTATTCATCTTAATCAAATCCCAAGACACAGGCCACATGTCAGAACCTGCTACTTGTCTGCCAGTATCCACTCTCCCACATGGCTGCCCAGAACAAAGACTGCATTTCCTACCTTTCGGTGGACTAAGTTCTGGTTGTTGGGCTGGGAGGAAAAAGAGATGGGTGCAACCTGCCTTTGACTCCTCTTCCTCCATCCTGCTGCCTGGACGGTGAACACAGTGGGAAGCCATCATGGGCCATGCAGGGAGGGCAACACTCTAGGGGGGCAGGAGCAACAACACAGAAGGGGCCTGGGAGTCTGACACGGGGACACCCTAGATTGCTTGAGAGAGAAATCAACGTCTACCCCCATTAAATTCATTGCTATTTTGGGTTTCTATTATAGCAGCTAGCTCTGTATTCCCCATCTAAGGATGTGGTCTATAAATACCTGGCCCAGGTGGAGCTGGCCTAACAGTCAGAGCCAAGATTCCTGGGCCTATGTGGAAGTCAGGAAAGAATCCCCGGCCGGGTGCGGTGGCTCAGGCCTGCCATCCCAGCACTTTGGGAGGCTGAGGCGGGCGGATCACAAGGTCAGGAGATCGAGACCATCGTGGCTAACAGGGTGAAACCCCGTCTCTACTAAAAATACAAAAAACTAGCCGGGCGTGGTGTTCGGAGCCTGTAGTCCCAGCTACTCGGGAGGCTGAGGCAGGAGAACGGCGTAAACCTGGGAGGTGGAGCTTGCAGTGAGCTGAGATCACGCACTGCACTCCAGCCTGGGCGACAGAGTGAGACTCCGTCTCAAAAAAAAAAAAAAAAAAAAGAAGCCCCTTATGCAATTTTCTCATAATGAGCCTCAGGTTTGCCTGTATATCGTTCTGCCACAGGGCTTGCAGTGTAGTAAATGAAAAGATCTAGGTAAATATCTCCGGATTGATTAAAAGCTTGTTCACTTGGAGCCAAGAGAAGGAAACCCAAGCTCAACATCTGCAAATTCCCAAAAGAGGGAGCCTCATAACATTTCTGCACTGGGTACTAAGGGCAGAGTTTAGCTATTGCCTCATTCAACTCCTTCCCTTACTCTGGGAAGATTAAACTAGGTGGAAACCCAGGTTTCCTGACTCCCATTGCAGTGCTCTTTCCAAGATATCTTACTGCCACTTTGAAGGCATTCATAATCTGAATGAAGCCTATTAAGCAGCAAAACCTACTATCAGGCCCTGGTGTTCTGAAGAAGGCGTTGGGTGGCTATGCATTCCTACACGTTACATCTGTCCTTTTTTTTTTTTTTTTTAAATTGGCAACCATGAGCTGTGAGCCACATTTACTCAGAAAGGCACATTTTTGTTAAACTGGACTTACTAAGATGACTGGAAGCAGACATCCAAGAAGCACAGTAAGTACCTTTCCCAAACGACTCGTCCTGGAGCAGTTACTAACAGCGCACCTCTGCCTGCTTTTGTGAAACCTGCACTCCTGGCATTTAGGACAGGCTGAGGAAGTAATGAGGAGAGCCCAGAGCTTCCACACCAGCCAGAAGGAGGAAGCTCTCACTCAGCAGGTGGCAGCTTCTCCTGGGGAAATCCTGGAGGCTCGTTGTTCCTGTCAACTACTATAATGTGCCCATAAATTTCCTTTGACAGGAGACACAGTGTCTAAGGAGTAGAAAGTGATAAAAACCAAAAATGTAAAAGCATTCCTGCCAGAACTCAGCCCTTCTCCACGCATGGTGTTAAAGATACAAGAAAGGAAGCCACTCTCCACACCCTACGCGCCATCCCTGCCCACTAGGGCTTTCCAGGGGAGTAAGACCAGAAGCCACAGAATACAGAATGGGTTCTAAAGGTCACTCCAACATACGTGAACCTACAGAACGACAGAACGCTCGATGCACCACCACCAAAACAGGTGGTCTATTTGTCAGCTTGGCTGTTTTCTTTCTTTTGTTTTTAATGGCAGACCCAGAACAAGTTAATAATTTGGGGGTCTCAGTGCAGAATGAAAATACAGGGCTCCCTGTTCAAACTTTATTAAGAATTTCAAGGCTGTGACAGCAGAGCATAAAACCAGGCTCAGAGCCCTTCTCACTGGGAGACTGTACAAGTTGCATGTCCTCAAAGCTAACCCTGGGTAGACTCTACCTTCCACAGCATTCTCTTTTTATACCAAGTAGAATGAATGGTTTAAGTACAATAAGTCCTCACTTAATGTCACCGATAGGTTCTCAGGAATTGTCACTTTAAGAGAAATGATGATATAAGGGTATTACAAAATTGGTATAACAAAACCCATTTTACCATAAGCTAATGGATACGAACAAGAGTTAAGGCTGGGTAACGTGGCTCATGTCTGTAATCTCAACACTTTTGGAGGCTGAGATGGGAGGATCATTTGAGCCCAGGAGTTTGAGACCAGACTGGGCAACATAGAGTGACCCCTTCTCTACAAAAAAAAAATACAAAAATTAGCTGTGTGTAGTCATATGCACCTGTAGTTCCAGCTACTCAGCTACTCGGGAGGCTGAGGCAGGAGGATCACTTTGGCCCAGGAGTCCAAGTTATGATTGTGCCACTGCAGTCCCCTGGGGTGAGACTCTGTCTCAAAAAAAAAAAAAAATGTTCCTTAGGGCATTTTTCTGGTCATGAAAACATTACCAAACCCCCCAAAAAACCCCACATTTCTAAATAAAGACCAAAACAATGACAATACTAAACACTGAAACAAATGTGAGCTATAATACATTTAAGAAAGATTACCAGAAATGAGATAATTATTTACACAAGTATTCCAGTTCCCCTGAACTCAGGTGGCCAGAGCCTATCCTGGCAGCTCAGGGTGCACGGCAGGACCCAATCCTGGACAGGAGGCCATTCCATCACATAGAGCACTCACACACACACACACACACACACACTCACGCTGGGACCATGCACACACACCAATTCACCTAAGTGCATAGCTTTGGGATGTGGGAGGAAACAGGAAAGGCTAAGAAAAACCATACAGACGTGGGGAGAACTTGCAAACTCCACCCAGTCAGTGGCCCTGGCCAGAAATCAGTTTTTTCTTCTCATCAATGTCATAATGAAATGATGTTGAACAAAATAAATTTATTCAAAGACCTGCTGTACTTGCGATAGTCTGAATGTGTCCCCCAAAATGGATGTGTTGGAAACTTAACCCCCAATGCAATAATGTTGGGAGGTGGAGCCTCTTAGAGGTGTTTAGATTGTGAAGGCTTTACTCTCATGAATGGATTAATACCACCATAAAAAGGGCTTGCATGGTTCTCTGTTGCCTTCTGCCGTGTGAGAAGCAGTAAGAAAGCCTTCACCAGATGCTGGCGCCTAGATCTTGGACTTCCCAGTCTCCAGAACTGTGACAGATGTCTTTTTTATTTTTTATTTTTTGAGATGAAGTTTCTCTCTTGTTGCCCAGGCTAGAGTGCAATGGCGTGATCTTGGCTCACTGCAACATCCACCTCCCAGGTTCAAGCGATTCTCCCGTCTCAGCCTCCTGAGTAGCTGGAATTATAGGTGCCCACCACTAGGCCTGGCTAATTTTTAGAATTTTTAGTAGAGATGGGTTTCACCATGTTGGCCAGGCTGGTGTCAAACTCCTGACCTCAGGTGATCCACCCACCTCGGCCCCCCAAAGTGCTGGGATTACAGGGGTGAGCCATAGCGACCGGCCAAAATAAACGGCTTTATAAATCACCCAGTCTCAGGTTTCTGATAGAGCAGCACCAAATTGACTAAGATAGTGCCCTACTTCTGTGTTTAAATTACCTGTAGCAAATCCTGACTCCTTTGCCTGTAGCGTAGGTGACCCTGAGCAAGTTATTTAAGCTCTCTGAGCCTCGGCTTCCTCAACTGTAAGTTAGAAATGACAACATAAAAAATGAACTATGCAAAGCTATTTGCAGTTGGTTATTATCAACTATTATTATTACCTAGTAAAAAGCCAGTTGATTAAGAAATGTACTGAGTGATAATTCGTGATTAGGAAGCATTTGTGAACCCAGTATCTAGAAATAATTTTACCACTAGGGAAAAATAGTTGATGTGTGGATATTTTCCTATTTACCCTGTAAACTGTTTTATGAAAGACTTTTCATGTATGGCCCCAAGAAGTCAGTTCCTGGCCACTGAGCAGAAGTTACTGGTAGGCAAATATGGGTTCCATACAGGGAAGAACTTTCTAATTCACCATCTGTTGAGAGGAGCTAATGAGTTCTTCATGGCCAAGGGCATTCAAGGAGGCTGAACCACCACCTTGTCAAGATGCAGAGCAAATTTATGTATTAGGCAGATGGCATTCAAATTCTCCTCCACTCCTGAGATTCGATGGATTTGGTGCAATTTCAGTGCTTCTATTCTGTAGCTATGATGTCTAATTTTATTCCTCCCATGGCCCTCCACCAAATCAGCCCTTCTGTCTTCCCTTCTTTCCTGCTCAACCATTTTGTTGGAGCCAAGTGTACTTACAGTCCCAGGAAGCTTTATAGCATCTAGAGTTTTCCTTTCCTACTGTCTCCTCGGCTGTCTTAAGTAGTCCACCTTCTCCCATTCCACGGCGTCCTCTATTTTTATTCCTTTATTCTTGTTATATGCATGTAGGCTTACTTCAGGAAATCTGTGCTGATTACATGACGTGAGAGGGGAGGAACCAGAGCTAAGGGTGCAAGGCATAGGTTTGGAGACAAACAGCCCTAGGCACCCAAATCAGCTCTCTCAGCTGCCAGGGGTGACAATGGACGACTTATTCAATCTCCCTGACCCTCAGTATTGTATCTGAAGAATCTAGAAAATATTAGCACCCACTTCATAAGAGTTTTTCCGAGGTTTCGGTGATCTAATACAAGCAAAGTGCTTCACATGGTATCTGCCACATAAGTAGTCCTCAGTGAAAGTTAGCAGTTATTATTATTGCTGTCCACCAAAGAGCATTTGTTAATGGCCTCATATTCCTGCCTCCTTCAGTTTCCAAGAGAAGTGTGTGTATGCATGTGTGTGCACATGTGTGCACATATGTGTGCACGTGAGAGAGGGAAAAAGAGACACAGGAGATATACACACACTCTCAGAGAGAGAAAGAGAGAGAAAAAGTTCTCTGAAAGAAATGTATACCTTTTAACATTTGTCTTTACTACTATTTTATTTTTTATTTTATTGTATTTTTTTTTTTTTTTGAGACGGAGTCTCGCTCTGCTCGCCCAGGCTGGGAGTGCCAGTGGGCCGGATCTCCGCCCTCCACTGCAAAGCTGCCGCCCTCCTGGGCTTCACGCCGTTCTTTCCTGCCCTCAGCCTCCGCGAGTAGCTGGGACCACAGGCCGCCCGCCACCCGCCCAGCTATAATTCTTGTGTATTTTTTACTTACGTAGAGACGGGCGTTTCACGGGCTTAGCCATGGATGGTCTCGATCTGCCTAGACCTCGTGATCCGCGCCCGTCGTCGGCCTCCCAAAGTGCTGGGAATTAACAGGCGTGAGCCACCGGCCCGGCCCGGACCTGTTACTTACATATTTATAAGCGTCACCCCCCTCCATATTCATGGGTGCCAGTGGGCTTGCATAGTAGAGACAACATAAAAAGCAAAATTTTAACAATATGGTTCCCTCCCTGCAGAAAGTTTAAAAAGACATGCAGAAAATAAATAGGAAACAGAAAGCCCATCTACCACTGATATCTTAAGGCATTCAATTAATCATTAAATATGTAAATACATGTAGGGCTACATACTTCATATTTTAAAATACTGTAACATTGATTATGCGACACTAAAAACTTAAATCAATCTGCTGAGTAAAAGTCAAATCGATTGCTATCGGTGATAGTAATCCCCTCTCAACAAAACCCCCACCCCCCCCAATTTTTTTGGGTTACATTAGGAGTCATCCAGATTCTCTCTATTCTATTTCAATTATTACTTTTCTCTTTTCTTTTCTTTTCTTTTCTTTTCTTTTCTTTTTCTTTTCTTTTCTTTTCTTTTCTTTCTTTCTTTCTTTTTCTTTCTCTCTCTCTCTCTCTTCTTTCTTTTTTATTTTTATTTTAGATACAGGGGCTTGCTTTGTGGGCTAGGCTAGAGTAAGGTGGCATAATCATTGCTCACTAGAGCCTTGCACTCCTGGGCTCCAGTGATCTGCCTCAGCCTCCTGAGTGGCTGGGACTATAGGCATGTGCCACCACACCCAGCTACTTTTTTAAAATATTTTTTTGTAGTGATGGGATCTCACTATATTGCCCAGGCTGGTATTGAACTTCTGGGCTCAAATGATCCTCCCACCTCAACCTCCCAAAGTATTGGGATTACAGGTGTGAGCCACTGTACCCAGCCCCAGATTCCATTTCTAATCCTCAGTCAGCTCAATCTCTGCTTTTCCCTTTGCCCTGCCAACCTATCAAACCATAGACTCACAGAGTTCAGAGCCAAAGATCTAACTCAAGGAGTCACCCAGTTTGGATTCTCCTTTTTCCCCTTTAAGAGCAGCCATCAGAATCCCATCTGTTAAGGGAGAGTGACACATTTTGCTCCCTCATTAGATAGTATTTAAGGAAGGGTTAAATATTTTTTTTTAATAAAACCTTGGGACCACTTCTTCAGCTGGTTCAGTTTATTTGCATGTTTGTAGGAGAGCTAGGTTTGGAAAGAAAATCCAATGTTATGGTAAGGGAAAAACTTCTATCTTCTGTTTCACTCACGATCGTTCTACTCACATGTAAATTTTGAGCACAGTACTGTATTTTTATAATCAGATTTACTGTATATTAAGTCAAGTTCCCTGTCCCCACCAGGTACTGGTCAACTGAAGTGAGTTTTCTTTCCAAATTAGTTGAGTCATGCTTATTAAGACAGAGGGCCTGAATCAGCTCTGTCCCACCATCGGCTGCTGCCCTGTGCAATGCCCACGCGTGGCTCCATCCCAGTTGATGGAGGAAGTGCTCATCCACAACCATAAACCTCAGCTTCCCTTGCTCTGTTGCTTTCATCCTGACTGCCTCTCAGCATTCTAGCTTCCCCTCTCCAGCCGTGGTGTACTGGAGCCAGCTTGTACTAGTTTGTGAGAGAAGATTGTTAAATTTTCAGAAATTTTGCCAGCCGATTGTTCAACATGGCCAGTATAAAAACGAAATTATGTAAACTTACAATTAAATAAATCATAGGAGAAACAAAGAGAATACTCAAAAACTCCTTCCTTCCTAATTATTTTACTACATTTTACCATTCCCTTTGCTCTCAAGGTTGCTTATCACACCCATTAGCCTATGCTCTCTGCGTGGTGGAAATAGCACACACACAATGGTAAACCACTGCACGACTCTCCCTAACTCCCCACACAGCCGTGTTTATGTGGAGATTCTGAAATCAAGTCATCGTGAGAGTATTTACAACAGGGAGGTCAGCAAATGTGACACATCCGGGCTTGATTTATTGTTCTGTTAATTGTTTAGACCACGGGTCTGCAAACTCTGCCCTGTGGCCTGTTTTCCTATGTCCCTTGAGCTAAGAATGGTTTTTATGTTTCGAAGGTTGTAAAAAAATATTCAGAACCTCCCATTGGTAGACACAAGAGTATTGTGTCTTGTGTCTTGTGTATTGTGTCTTGTGTTGAGTCCGTGTAGAAGGCAAGCAATGATTTTTCTTATTTGTGGTGCTACTGCCTTCAAGCCAAAAGGAGAGCCTCCCGCTGGGCTCTTCTTGCCTTTTCTGCCTCCTTCCTAATTATGATGAGTCTGGCATGAGGACGCACCGACAGCTGACTCTGATGGAGTACAAGGCAAATGAATCCAGTCCTCTCACTTCCACAGTCATACTAGCTCCACAGAACCAATAACAGTAAAACTATATTTTTATCAGTAGAGGCATTAGATCAGAAAAAAAAAGAGAAAAAGATACATTGACTGAAACCATGCTTACATCACCATGTTTAGTGGGTATCTGGCAATTATCCAGGTAATTGGAGTCTAAGTAGCCAGACCATCTCTTCTCCCCTCACCTCCTGTGAAAAATTCTATCTGGGAGCTTAATGATCTACATTACCAAAATTAACTGGGTAACCGTAAAAGCTAACTGAGTTCTTTTATTTTTATTTTTATTTATTTATTTATTTTTTGAGATGGAGTCTTACTCTGTCGCCCAGGCTGGAGTGCAGTGGTGTGATCTCTGCTCACTGCAAGCTCCGCTGCCTCCCGGGTTCACGCCATTCTCCTGTCTCAGCCTCCCTAGAAGCTGGGACTACAGGTGCCCACCACCACACCCGGCTAATTTTTTTGTATTTTCAGTAGAGACGGGGTTTCACCGTGCTCTCCAGGATGGTCTTGATCTCCTGACCTCGTGATCCACCCGCCTCGGCCTCCCAAAGTGCTGGGATTACAGGTGTGAGCCACCGCGCCCAGTTGAGTTCTTTTATTTTTTAAGGGTGATCAATTATCTCTGTTATCATTCTGAAACCCACAAATTCTTGAGAGCTCTTGAAGGGACTGTCCCCATTTACAACCAAGCTAATAAGTACTAACTGAATTCTTTAGATGATTACTAATAAGGCCACAATGACATTTCAAAGCTGAAAACCAGCAGAAGCAGAACATTTTCGTTGCTCTTATTCTCTTTTTTCCCCTGTGTGCCCGGGTTTCTGCTGCTGCCTAGCATCGGAATGCCACCATCCCAGTCGCATGTAGGCCCTCGGTGTCATCTCTTCCTCCTAACAATTACCCTGTGCCCAGCCTTTCCAACTGTCTACATTGTAGTCAGAATTACCTTTCTGAAACCTTCATGTCACTTCCCCTTTTAAAGACTTGTCATTGTACTTCATTGCCTAGAGAATCAACTCCGAATTCCCAAAGTCCAAGCGTGGTCCCAGAAGACTCCTAACCACCCAGCTCCAGCCTATCTTTCCAGAGTTGGCTCTATCCTTAAGGAACAGGAAGCTTCTAAGCCAGGGCTTCCCAGACTTGGAGGGACATTATAATGACCTGCGAGCTTTAAAAAAACTCAATGCCCAGGCCACAGCCTGCGTCAATTAAATCAGAAGGTCTGTGGGTAAAGCCAGGGTCTGGCACCTTAGGTAACACCAAAACTCTACTAGGATTTTGGTCATCCAGATTGCCTGGTAGCTCAGGTACTGTTCTTGAAATGTTTTAAACAGGCAGGCATGGTGGCTCACGCCTGTCATCCCAGCACTTTGGGAGGCTGAGACAAGCAGATCACCTGAGGTCAGGAGTTTGAGACCAGCCTGGGCAACATGGTGAAACCCTGTCTCTACTAAAAACACAAAAACTTAGCTAGGCATAGTGGCGGGCGCCTGTAATCCCAAGTACTTGAGAGGCCAAGGTAGGAGAATTGCGTGAACTCGGGAGGTGGAGGTTGCAGTGAGCCGAGATCGTGCCATTGCACTCCAGCCTGGGCAACAAGAGCAAAAGTTCGTCTCAAAAAAAGAAAGAGAGAGAGAGGGAGGAAGGAAGGAAGGAAGGAAGGAAGGAAGGAAGGAAGGAAGGAAAGAAATGTTTTAAACAAACCCATTGTCATAATCAATTCATTGACACATTATATAATAGTTAGTTTTAGTGTATCTCCTCCATTAAACTTTAAGCTCCTGGAAGGTAGGGTCTGTATTTATTTTGTTGTACTGATGATATTTAGACAGTACTCGGGACCTGATAAGTACTTGACACCTAATAAGACACTCAACAAATGTTTGTCAAATCAAAGAACAAACAAATGAACAAATATATGAATGATTTCAACCAGGAGACACCGAACTAAGAAATGAAGTCATTCATGTCTTTTTTAATAAAGGGAATTATTTTAAAGAGGGAGCACCCCATTTCCCACTGAACTGATCATCATAAGCCTTGATAAATCCTCGTGGTAGAAAGAGCATTGCCTGGAAATCGGAGACCTGAAGTCTAGTCCTGTTCTGTCATTACCAAATGACAAAGTCAGTGATTTGTATTTATTAAGTGCTTGATATGTCCCAGGTGCTTTATTTGTATTTTCTTGTTTAATCTTCAAAAATCATCTTCCCAAATAGATATGATCAGCAACCTCATTTTATAGAGAAGGAAGCTGAGGTTAACCTAGGACAAGTAAACTGCCCAAGTTCCCAAACTAGCTGAGCCAGATCTGAACCCAGGAAGCATAGAGGCTGCCAACCAGGCAGTGGTTCTCCATCCTGCCTGCTGTTTGAATCACTTTGAGACTGACCAGGGCCCCACCTCAGAATCCTATTAACTCCTCTAGATGAGCCCTGGCCACTGGGGCTTCTTTTTAAATGTCTTCCAGCAATTTCAAAGCATGGCCAGGGTTGAGAACTTTTGCTCTAGGCTCTCTCTATTCTAAGCCATTGTATCCTCCCAAAAGCCACTTCTCTGTGCTTCAGTCTCTTCTATACCAAGAGGTAGCTGAAGCCACCTATCTTGGCAATAATTCTAGCTTGAATGCCTACAAATTATCTCTGCCCTTCCTCCACTTCCCACGTTAGGCCCTGGCAAACAGGGGACTCCTAGACTCTCCACATCTGACTCCAGAAAGCTTTCCCGTGAAGTTTTCAGCCTCCACTACAGAAAACTTGGGGCTGGGATAAGCTAACAGTCTTATTTTGTTAGATGCTGTACAGCAAGTAAAAGCTATAGCTTCTTAAGAAGAATAAAGAGGATAAATGTAGCCCAGTGGGTGCCCCTTGTCAGCCCTAATTGAGGATGGTCTTTCGGCACCAAGTAAAGGGAGAGAGAGTACAGCGGAGTCCCCTGGCTGGTAAACTAGCCCTTTCATTGACCGACATGGTCTTCTCAGCCCTGCCTCAGAGGGATGGGTTTGGAGAAGCAGAAGATCCAGTCTGTTTTCTTGGGAAAGGAAACTCCAAGAAGGAGAACAAGAGAAAGCTGAGCAGGTAAAAACTACTGGTGGTTCAAGGATGTACTATTTGCACAGGTGAATCCCTGGGCCAAGACCTGTCAGTCCACGAGTAGGAAGGGATGGCTCCCATTCCTAGTGCTCTTGGGAGGCTCTTAGTCTGACTAGCTTCAAGGCCAGTGGGGACCAAGGTGGCTTTAGGATGACACTTATGGCAGTACTCAAACAAGTCTCTGGCTCCTCTCTAAGGACTAAAGCTCAAACCAATCAGAAAATTCTTATGTCCAAGAATAACTGAGACCAGCCTCTAACTCTTAGGACCATTCCACCCTGGTCTAGGCACAAAGACAGAATGTACAGTGTCTTCAGGTCGATACACTTGGCAATTCATTTAAAGAAACTGGAGCCTCTGGTGGGTCTGCCATGCTCCCACAGCATCCCAAACTTTTCACACTCACCCCACTTTATTTCGATTACCTGTTTATATGTCCATTTTCCCGGTGAGACTCTAAGCTCTAGGAGGGCAGGGAACGTGCCTGTCTTGTTCACTGCAATATTCCCAGCTCCTACCCAGTGCCTGTCGCATGGTAAGAGCTTAATAAATATTCATTGAATGGACAAGTGGTTAAATGTAAAGGTTATCTCATAAGCGAATAAGCAATACTTGCTGCCTATTCCATGGGGAAGTGCTGAACCATGAGCTGCTATGCTTATTATAAGAACTCTCCCATTATAGACTAAACACTGGCTTATTTGGGTTAAAAAAAAAAAAAGATGCCTATTTTTCTGACAGTTTGTTGTTTTCTTCTAAAGTCCATATAATTTTTAAAAAGAGCGAACAAAACCAAACAGTGGTTTCAGTGTTTGGGGTTGTTTATAAATACGCTAATACTGAAGGCCCACGGAGTCAGCCGTGTTAACAAGACGGGTCTGGCTGGCTGGCTGCAGTCCTGGTCACTGCTCCTAGGAGTCTCCATAGCAGCGGGGGAAGGTCAAAGCACTGGGAGAGGGCTGTTTATTACCAACAGGAAATGTGGAAAACACCCTGCCCTTTAATCTTCAAATTACCTCAAGGAAAACAGAAAACAATGTTATCATCAGACATTATCCACAGAGAAAACAGAGCCTTCTGTGGATGCTCAAACCCTACTTTTAAGGCCTCATATTTTATGATTACATCAAAACACTTAAGTGTTTCAAAGAGCTCTTTCAGCAATACTCACAACAAGCACAAAAATAAATGTTATAACATTATCTCCTTATTAGAGATAAGAAAAACTGGTCTGGATTCTACATAATTTCTTCCATAACCACAGAAATCAGTGAGAACCTGCAGATGCTGCCTCCCAGCCCACAAGGCTGGTACCACTGCCCTCTGCCTTACCTCCAAAGATAGTCACTACAGGCCCTGAAAACTCCCAAGATGCCTGCATTGGTATCAGAGTGGAGATCTGTATCTGCGTTTTTTGCATCATGCTCCTGGTCCCAAGATCCCCAAGGACATCACAGAAATAAATCAGGGGCCTGGCAATGGCGATATGTTAAAAATTAAAAATCGTAACCATTAGTAAACCAAATAATGGGGAGCAGTAATTCTTTGCTTTACATTAGTACATTTTGTTGTAAGTGCCTTTATAAATGATAAAGTACTAATTTTTGTTCCGGAAGTAAGTATGACTCTTTTGTGCAGGATATAAACCTTGCTATTCTCAGGAGCAATGGCCAATGACTAAACATTCATGGAGACCTCTTCATACCAGGCAGGCACTTTATATTCTAAACACGTCACAGGCATTATATGATCTAGTTATCACAATAACCCCAGCAGGTTGCCATTATTGTTCTCTCTACTTTATAAAGGAAGAAACTGAGGCCCAGAGCTTTAGAGTCTCCCCAAGGTTACACAGCTAGAGGGAGACTGAAACTTGGGTTTCTTTGACTGCAGAGCTCATGCTTGCAATCATTTTGCTGTACTGTCTTCAAAAGAGAAAGACATTATGCCACTATGGCTAGATTTAATTTTCTGTAGTTTAGGGAGATTGAAGGAATCCCAAATCCCAGTCAGCTAAAGTCACTCAGAAATATTTCTGGTCATGTAGGTGTCTTCTAAGCACAAGGCCAAAAATAACAGTGATTTAAATGACACTGGAGTGGAAATACAGGTCAAATCCAATTACAATGGCTCTCAAGGGAGCAACCAAGCTCTGATTGTGTCCTGGAACTTTTTATATTAAACATTGCTTTCCCCAACTACTAGAGATCTCACTGATCCTCCTTCCCTTTCTCCAAATTCTGGTACTTGCCTGTACATCACAGTCGAACCCTTGATTATACATTGCCTTTTACTGTTCACTATTTTTTCATGTATGCTAGTCTTTGTCTCCTCAACTACATTTTAAATTCCTTGAGAATAGAAACTGGGCTTCCAATCTATTGTGTATTTACAATGTGCACAAACTGGTTGCCAACTAAGCATGTAGAAAGTCCTCAATATAACTTATGTATTGATTTGTTTAAATAATATAAGCCAAAAACCTTTTTCTGTCAAGGACTAGATAGTAAATATTTTAGGCTTTGCAGATCACATGGTCTCTGTTGCAACTACTCAACTCTGCTGTTGCAGGGTGCAAACAGCCATAGACAATTCAATGAGCATGGCTGTGTTCTAATAAAACTTTATTTACACAACAGGCAGAGGGCCAGATTTAGCCTGTGAACAGTAATTTGTCAACCCGATATAAAATATTTATCATAGGCTTGAGGGACTGGGTAAGGAAATATTCTCAAATCTCAGCATTATGGAAGTAGATACCATACCTCCCTTTCATCCCTCTGCCTTCTAGTCCCCACTACTAGAGTTCTAGCCCCTGACCAAGCCAAGTATTTTTCCAAAGCCTCTCATCTTGGACTTAAGGTTAGTTTAGCACAATATTTTGCAGTCCAATTACCTTTGGGGCTTCATACATCAGTTTAAAAAGAGAAAAATCAATGACAAAGTGGAAAGCTAACACAGTAGGTTGTAAGAACAATAAGTAATTACAAAATTCTTCAGATGCATTCCACCAAGGAGTCTCTGACACTCCCAACTGCTTCTTACAGACTGCCATGCAAATCATCATAGGTGATTTGAAATACTCATTTCACCTGGATTAGCAATCTACAGTGAGAGCCCATCCACCCGGGCAGGAAGGCGTCTACAGCATGGCAAGAGGAAACATTCCTTCCTCCCCACAACAGCTTTCCTTGGAGCATAAGGGAACACAACAAATGGAAGAAGAAAGGCTTTTCAGCCCTTAGTTTTGCTTTAACATTAAAAAGTCTTTAATGGGCTGCTTCCCTGGCGTCATTTCAGTGTGAGATGTTTCCTTAAACAAATCGTTCAGTATTGTTTCTGGGCTTATCTGTATGTTTGTAAAGATTTGATATGCATTTGATATGAATGGAGGTAGCTTAATAGAGAACCATGGAATCTGTAGCTGGGTAGCAGTCTTCTAATTCAATCTCTTTATTACACAGAGAAGTGAAGTGACTTGCCCAGAACTGTGGGTTCTTTGCTCAAAGCAGATAATCATTCAGGTCATCCCTCTATGACCTTAGTGCTATGATAATGAATCAGCTAGCACACACCTAGTTAATGTGAAAGACAATCCGGTGACAACCCTCAACGCTCCTCCATGTCCCAGGACAAGGCTCCTTTATGTGAAATCAGCCACATCCAATAACATCTTCCTCAATAATGTGACACAGAGCTGCCTGTGTTTTCAGAGGCATGGCAAGCAACTTCCATTGTCTTTTCCATGGTACACTGAGAATAAAACAGAGATTTGTCTTCTGCAGTTTCTACTTCCTCCTTTATTTTTTTATTTTTACTTTTTTTGAGATGGAGTTTTGCTCTAATCTCCCAGGCCGGACTGCAGTGACGCGATCTCGGCTCCCTGCAACCTTCGTGTCCCAGGTTCAAGTGATTCTCCTGCCTCAGCCTCCCAAGTAGCTGGGATTACAGACGCCCACTGCCACATCTGGCTAATTTTTTGTATTTTCAGTAGAGACGGGGTTTCGCCATGTTGGCCAGGCTGGTCTCGAACTCCTGACCTCAGGTGATCCACTTGTCTCAGACTCCCAAAGTGCTGGGTTTACAGGTGTGAGCCACTGTGTCCGACCTCTACTTCCTCTGTCTTAACATCTTTTTCTCCCTCTTGGTAATCAAATGACTGATTACTTTGACTGAGACTCATGGACATTGGGTAGCAGCATCAGGTCTTTGCATTTTAAGCCCATGATCTCTTCATGTGGAATTAAAGGTACTTCCTCATATCTTAGGATGATGCCCAGAAACACAAAGAAACAAATCAAAAGAAATAGCTATTGTAGAGATCCTCTAGACCCACTACGCCTTCACCTGACTTCTGACAGTGACACTAAAATTAATAAATTTCATAGGACTGGCAGAGAGAAGCAAAGAGAGACCAAAAGAGAAAATTCATGGAGTGGTCAATTCAAGAGTGGTCAATTCAAGAGTGGTCTCTCCATTCCAAAAAGATCTAATTACCCCAACCCCGCTCCAGGTCAAGTTAACAGAGGTCTAGTCCAGGGAGCTATAAGGCCCAGACTGGAGAATTTCTGACCTTTTCAAAGGTATAGGTTACCTCTTACCCTAGCAAAAGCCCCCTGGTAGATGTCTGCCTTCCTCACATTACCCAATCTTCACCCCATATTTGCCCCTTCTCATTCTGCTCTGGCTTCCAAACAATTGTTTCAAATTGTAACCTCTTTGTACAACCTTGCAGAACAAAGACCTATGTCTCCTATATTTTATCTTCCTCTGTGAAGTTTCTGATAAGTATGTTTTAACTTGCATCCTTTATTGTAGAAAAATATGGGGAATGTGCTGCCTTAGAAATTAACATGCTCTTTGTCACTTATGCAGAATGTTTTTGATTTGAACACTAATTGGGTAATTGGACTAAAAGCATCCCTTCTGGGCTTCTATTAGAAAGAATAATATGGGTCATGAAACTAATAAGAATCATGATGAAGACAGCGATACTCTTACTACTGCTAATTATAATAGTTTTTTGGTTTTTTTTTTCATTTGCAGAACATTGTACAGATTGCAAAGCTTTTTCTGGTACATTTTCTCACTTGATCTCATTTACCCAGTGAAATTTGGTAGAGCAAATATTATGTTCCCCAAGGTATAGGTGAGGTCATTGGTTGAATGTCACATAGATAGAAAGAGGTGAAGCTAGTTTCCCTTTCCAGGGGGGTGCCCTTTCTACTGTGCTCTGCTGCTTAAAAAATAAATGAACCACGCATTGAAAACAACTGGTAAAACACTGCTTCAAACTGTTCTCCTCCACAGGGAGAGGGAGTTAATTCTTCACTTCTATCATTCTTTGGAATAAAATTCCTAGCAAAAAAAGGGCAACTCATACACATGGCAAAAGCACAGCATCAGAGGCTGTTTAAGTCATCTCAGAATCACAAATTCTTAGGGGCATCCTGGAAGCTCCTCTCTTCCTCTTCATTCTAACATATTCTGCTACAGGACAAATGCCTGACTTAGAGGGTATTTACACAACAAAGAAAAGAGTACTAATAAAGCAGATCATGTATTTGTGTTTTAAAATTAGGATATAGTCAATCTATATTTGTAAACAAACATTCATTCACACCGACAAAACCAGTTTTCAATTATATTCTGATTTTCAAAGAATCTAAACATACTGTCTTCTTACAATTATCTTAATTGAGTAGGTGCTGAATTTTGTCTTACCCAGTCATTGCCATGGTATAAAATCCCCAGACCCAAACATTAATTTTTTTATCATACTACAAACTTGTTTTAAATTGCAGTATCCAACTTTATAAAACCAAGTGTGAGCATATATTTAATCTCATAATGACAATTATAATATAATCATGAAACCCGAAGTCACCAATATTTGTCCAAGGTATCATGGTGAGGCTTATGGAAACACAGTGGAAGTACGCCAGCACTCTGGACGCCAACAGAAATGGAAGTTACATGGATTAAAAAAGAATTTGCCTATTTGAAATGGTCTTTTACTAACATCGAGCCCGCAACTTAGTATATTTGGATAAGTGATGATGACCTGGTTTTACAAACACAGATTATTCAAACAGAAAGAAGGCAGAAGGCTGGCGTCATCCTAGAAGGTCACAGCTTTAGGACTTTGGGGGGCAGAAAAAAAGAATTAAAAAAATAAAGCTCTGTGGGCCGGGGAGATGAACAATATGGCAATGCTGAAGTCACTGCAACATTATTTATCTTTTTTCTCTGAGTATGATGTCTAATCTTCAAGAGTTTTTTGTTTGCAAGTTAAAAAACCAAAAACCTTTCCATTTTTTTCTATCTCCCTTAGAATGTAAAATCTGAGAAATCAGGACTTGCTATTATATGTTCTTTTATCCCAACTTGGATTTCATTATTTTATAAATCATGAGCTCTTTAAAAAATGCTGACATTTAATGAGTAAATTCTACTAACTCAGGACTTAGTTCAAAAGAATAAGCATTTATTGAATCTCTATTATGCACAAGGCATTGGACCAAGTGCTAGGGAGACTATATGGGTGATAAGCACATAAAAAATAACATCTCCGGCCGGGTGCGGTGGCTCAGGCCTGTAATCCCTGCACTTTGGGAGGCCGAGGCGGGCGGATCACGAGGTCAGGAGATCGAGACCATCCTGGCTAACACAGCCAAACTCTGTCTCTACTGAAAATACAAAAAATTAGCCAGCCGGGCGAGGAGGCGGCGCCTATAGTCCCAGCTACTCGGGAGGCTGAGGCAGGAGAATGGCGTGAACCCGGGAGGCGGAGCTTGCAGTGAGCTGAGATCGCGCCACTGCACTCCAGCCTGGGCGACAGAGCCAGACTCTCAAAAAAAAAAAAAAAAAAAAAATCTCCAGTCTGAGCAACATAATGAGACCCCATCACTACAAAATATAAAAAACATTGGCTGGGCATGGTGGCACCCGACTGTGGTCCCAGGTACCTCGGAGGCTGGGGTGGGAGGACTGCTTGAACCCAGGAGGTCAAGGCTGCAGTGAGCTGTGATCCTGCCACTGCACTCCAGCCTGGGCAACAGATAAAAACCCTGTCTCAAAAAATAAATA
>NW_016804048.1:2809586-2812502 GCF_001698545.2 Rhinopithecus bieti
ATAAAATTTATGAAACATACTATTTCCTCCTTTTGCTTATCTGTCAAGAAACTCAAAGCTAAATTTCTTGTTCAATTGCAATAACGTTTTCAGACTAGATTTTCTATAACAATTCTCTTTTATTACAACGACTCTTTTTTTTTAAGAACTGGAAAAAAAGTATATGTAACATAGTAAAGAAATAAGTCTAAGTCAGGATAAAGTGAATTCAGTGCCACAAGAAAAATCGCAACAGACTGCACTGAGGATTCACAGACTGAAAGGATTGTATGGGAGAAGACAGGAGGTGAGTTTTCCAGGAAAAGGTCATTCCAAGCTAAGAAGACAGATGGGCGAAGGTACAGAGATGGGAATGTGTAAGATACTTGGGAGAAAAGAGTTCAGATACAAGGAGGATGGAACAGAAGGTGGGTTATTTCATTAACTCTCAACACACAAAAAATCAACCCTTCTCTACTAAGCATCATATTGGCATGTTGTTCACATATGTGAAATCTTCCCCATAAGCACAGTAAGGGTATCTTCATCTTACTCATCAGTGAGATCAAAGACTGGAGATGACATGACCATGTAATTTCAGCACAGACACGAGAAGCAACAATAAATCATGAAGAATTAATGAATTTCATCAAGTGAGCACTCGGCAACTGCTTTGCAGTTGTAGTCATACAGATCACCAAGACCCGAATGCACTTTTGTTTTATGAACATTTAAGCTTTTACAACGGCCCCCATACTGCCTGTCTTCTCTACTGAGCTCAAAGCAATTCGTTCTTTGGAGGCCACGATCTATTCTTTACACTTTAAAGATGGAAAGACTGGAAAATGATCTGTGTAAGGATCACAGAACTTAACAGACAAAAGAAAAGCAATGCCTCATTATATGTATGAAGGAAATGCAAAGTAGAATCTGTGGGTTCATGCTGAAAAATCCAAATTAGAACAGCTAATCAAGTGAGAGAGTATGACTAATTCAAGTGTTAATCACAAAATTCTCCATTGCCCATATTACAAATTAGACTTGTTTTTGGAAGCACGTATGTGATTAAGAGTAAACAGGTCAGTAACACTGGAAAAAGGCAGTGAATTAACATGGAAAGTTGTCTAGTCAGCTTTGTGTGGTTGTTCAGTTGCTGTAGCCGTGTGTTTTTCAAACTGCAGGTCACAATCCATTAGTTGATCATGAAATCAATTTACAAAGTCACAAATAGCAATTTAAAAAATGTCTATCTCTTAGTATTGTTTCATGAAACATTTATTCTAGCTAATATCAGGTATAAATATATAAACATATGTTCTGGGTCAGACTGCAAATGACCCCAGCCTCAGTCAAAAAAAAGTTGTTTGAAAGCCGTTGCTGTATTCTTCCCCACTGGGAAGTTAGGCTTGGGAATCAACAGGACTGAGACTACAAAACGCAGCTTAACCAAGAATTTCAGTACAATTGAAATTGTGACTGCAAAGATTATATTGCAACATATTATTATGAGAGGTTATTGTGCCATATCTATGATATTTCTGTATCAAATAGGTAAGAATTTATGAATGTAATAATGTCTGCACAGTTGTTCTAATATTTAACGCTAGATACATGGTTTAGATCAACCGTTCTCAACTTTTTAGTCTCAAGACCCCTTTACACTCTTAAAAATTATTCTTTTTTATTACTTTTTATTTATTTATTTATGCACTCCAAGCCAGGCTGGAGTGCAGAGGCAGGATCTTGGCTCACTGCAACCTCTGCCTCCCAGGTTCAAGTGATTCTCCTGCCTCAGTCTCCCAAGTAGCTGGGATTACAGGTGCCCACCACCACGCCCAGTTAATTTTTGTAATTTTAGTAGAGACAGGGTTTCACCATGTTGGCCAGGCTGGACCTTGTGATCTGCCCGCCTCAGTCTCTCAAAGTGCTGAGATTATAGGCGTGAGCCACCGCACCTGGCCCACTCTTAAAAAATATTAAGGACTCCCTCAGAGAACTTTTGTTTATGTGAGTTATATCTACCTATATTTACCATGTTGGAAATTAAAAATAACTTTAAAGAGGGCAGGCTATGTGTGTTTTGTTCGGAGTATATGAAGAAACTCTGGCCTCATATGTAGATAATGTAATTGGAAGACAGATGGATATTTTAATAGACTTTTTCAGATAACTGTGGATATTCTTCTCGGATAATATACCAAAACTTGACAAGCTGGAGTTTCTCAAAGCTTAGCTGCAATGTACTATCTGAAATCCTATTAACTTTTCATACTGTTACATTAAAAATCCATTAGTCCACCTTGTCCTTGAATGGATCTTTTGCCTGTGCATGATTATGTAGCATGAGACATCGGTCATTTGGAAAATATTGGACCACTGAGTTAAGCAGATCTTTGAGATACTGACACTTTTTACACAAGATTTGTTAAAATTGCACTCATTAATATCATCATTGATCTCATCAGAAAAAAACATTAAATATTGAGACGTTGTCAAGCTCGTGGCAGCAGATACACATTTTCTAAACTTTTAATTCTGGCTTGAAGGCTTAAAAATTATCATTGGCAGCAGTAATTGTCCCTTGTTTTCCTGAAAGTGACAGGCACACTTTATTTATTTTCAGGAAAATGTCTGTCAAGTACCTGTTTGAATAATCATAGTTTGCCCATCTTTCTTTCAAGTAAAAATGTTTTATGAAAATAAAAATAAAAACATGAATTCGGCCCACAACTCAAGCACAGAAGTAGTTTCCTAGAGACAAATATGACACACTTCATTTTGTAGCAGACGTGCTTTATGCCTATTTCCTATTTTTTCATGCAGAATACTAAAAAGAATGGTACCCAAGGATTAAGCTTCAATAAAATTTATAATTTTTACTGCTTATCAAGAACACCATCAGGTGACACGGGCTCTCGAGTTTTTTTTTTTTTTTTT
>NW_016804048.1:2814624-2818945 GCF_001698545.2 Rhinopithecus bieti
GAGAATGCAGGTTAGTGACGCGTGCCTACTTTGACTAGCAATACAGTTTGGCGTCCCTGCCTTGATTGGGATAAGACACCGGCACTTTTTTTTTTTTTTTTTTCTCTGTGGGAGGGAGGCCTCCTGGGTTTACGCCATTCTCCTGCCTCAGTCTCCCGAGTAGCTGGGACTACAGGCGCCCGCCACCTCGCCCGGCTAGTTTTTTTTTTGTATTTTTTAGTAGAGACGGGGTTTCACCGTCGCCAGGATGGTCTCGATCTCCTGACCTCGTGATCTGCCCGTCTCGGCCTCCCAAAGTGCTGGGATTACAGGCTTGAGCCACCGCGCCCGGCCCGCCACCAGCACTTTTAACCATTGTCTGCAAAACGTCACCACAGTGAACAAGTCAAATAAGTAAGTCTTACCATTGTCATCAAACTTTTTTTTTTTTGACCTTGCAGATCCCCTGAAAGGGTCTCAGAAACTCCCAAGGGGTTCCAGGACCACACCCCACTTTGAGAACTACTGACTGTTAGCGCATTCAGAAATCAGTTCAGTTCTCTTTCTCTTCAGAGTTCTTAATGCTCCAGGCTTATTTATTGTGATAGGTTTGATCACTGAAGCGCCAAAGAAAAGATATGCCAAGGCGTCGAACACATCCAAGAAGGAAGTCGTACCGCGCACACAGCTCAAAGGCTCGAGCGTGAAGAAAAACAGCTCTTGGAGAAAGAAACGGGATGCAGAGGGCAGGCCTCTGCTTGTCGTTGCCAGTGGCAACGATCCTCAGTGGGCGGAGCGCAGCCATCGATTAGTAAGGCCTTGCGTCAGTCGGCGGGCAGGACGGTGCGGGTGACTGGAGCCGGAAGGCCTCCCGGGCCTTGTGGTCGCCGTGGGTTCTTGGTAGGGAGGCAGCTCGCTCGTTCTGCGATCTATTGAGAGTGGCTTCCAAGAGCCCCGTGCCTATGTCGGGGAGGGAGGGAAGATGGCAGCCGTGGCGGCAGGCGGCCTGGTGGGGAAGGGGCGCGACATCAGCCTAGCGGCCCTGCAGCGCCACGACCCCTATATCAACCGCATCGTGGACGTGGCCAGCCAGGTGGCTCTGTACACCTTCGGCCATCGGGCCAACGAGTGGGTGCGTGCGGACGCGGCGGAGCAGTGCAGACCAGGGTTGGGGTGGAGGCGGGGGGCGTCAGACTCAGGACTTGAGGACCCGGTGAGGGGGAGGAGACGTTGACGCCCTGGAGGTGGGTGGATCTAGGGCCTGAGGCCGAAGTTGTGGAGATGGGCTCCCGGGGGCTTGGGGGAAGGGAGGCGGATCTGTGGAGCTACCTGGAGTTGGGGAAAAGACTTAAATCTCTAACGTACCCAACGCTGGGAGACCAGACCGATCGGGTACCGCACCCCGAGAGCCGAAGGAAAGGAAGGACCTGATGCCTTAAGGTCGGAAGACCGATGTGCTCGAGACAGTAAAGCAGAGTTCTGTTACAGTGAATCTGTGGCTATGGGGGAGGCAGGGACAGCAGAGGAATAAAAGTGCAGAGTTCTGATTTTGGAATGTCAGTCTTAGATGGGGCAAAGAGAAATCAAAACTTGATAGAAGGGGAGAAATCTGCAAGTTGTAAACTAGGAAAACGCCAAGAAAAGAGCCAACCTCGTCAAATAAAAGACAAAATGGGGCAGAGTCCAACACTTAGAAGGAGGCTGATGCTCTTGGGAGGATTAGTATACGACAGCCCACCAAATTTGATATTGGAGGCCATTTGGGAGCCAGATTATTTTAGTGCTCTTCTCAAAGCAGAGTCCCAATAAATGGTAATAGAATGAAATTTCATTGTCCTCACAGTTAGAATGGGGTAGAAGCCTAGAACACTGGAATCCTGTTGCAAGAATTGCTGCTTGTAATTTTGTAACCCACCCACTCGAATGTAGAGAGATGTAATTTTATTTCTTTCCTCATAATGATTTTTGTCCAAATAATATTCATCATCCATTATATATTGCCCATTATATATCATTTTAAATGGGCAATGATATCCATCATTTTAAAATAAGTTACAAAACACTATGGAGAACTTAGCCTTGATGAATGGATTTCAGATAAACTTTTTGTGTTCTTCAAGTCGGTTGTATAAACATCAGAACTTAGGCAAGGAAAACATCTATGTTGAACAACTTTGTTTTTTTTTTAACACCCACATTCATAAGCCTACTTATCTCCAGTGTAGCTCAGCAGCCTGTAGTAAAAACTCACCTGAAAATCATTAACATAAAAATAAAAAGACAAGCAAGAATGGAATAGACAAACAGTTTTGCCCAAAGGTCTTAACAGAGGAAATTTACAGGAATGGGGCAAAGAATTTAGGTCTGCGCTCCCAGTAGCCAAACTCAAAAGGAGAACAGGAAGAGCTCTTTAATATTCTTCTTCTGTGATAGAAAGCCTACCACTTAATCAGGAGAAAGGTTGTTTCCCCCTAGTTTCCAGGGGAATTTGTCACCTAGGTCTTTACATAAAGAACATTGAGCAACATAGTGGACAGTTTCCTCCATGGTAATTAAAAATATATATGAAGATATTCTACATATGGCTATTTTGTTGCTCTGTAGAAAAATGCCAAAGGTATAATGTTATAATCCTGTAAAAGTTAATTCCGTAGTAGAGAGATGAGGACCAGGGATGTATAGTTCTGTAAGTTGACTTGACACTGGGATTTGAGCCTGGAGAATCCTGAGAAACTGTTAATGTAAAGAAAGTAGAGCATTTCTCTTGAATAATAGTTGTTTCCTATAGGCTTTTGACCGTTATCTATGTGCTAGATACCTTTTAAGATAGTTACAGATGTTTATTGTACCTAAAGCCTCATCAAAAAGCAGATGTGTCACAATGCATTATTTACAGAAGTTATATTCTCCTGCTTGCTGGACATGTTGCCTTCAGACAGGGCATAATTCACTCAGGAAAAGGTCATTCTTTCAAAGTTCTAATCTTCAAGGCTGTCGTAGCCAGAAAAACAAAGAGAGAGACCTAGTTCTGCTGCAGAGCAGTTGCTGGAGGCAAACACATTATGACCACTGTCTCCATGTGCTGTCACTCTGGGTGGGAGCCGTTTGATTGTAAACCTATTAAGAATATGAGAACATTCTTGAGAAGAGAGGAGAAAGTATTTACAAGAAGGCAGGGGAGATGTTAAAGAGGGGAATTCTTATTGCCCTGAAAATGGATGAAGAATGACTTCAGCCTTTCAGAGGAGGAGAAATTAGGAAGGAAAGGTGTATTGAAAATGAACTGCTTTAAAGAAGGATTAAGAAAGATTATGTCATGACTGGAATAGGAATTTTAGAGTTAGATCTCCTCCCTGTTGCCAGGAAAGATGCCCCCCCTCCAAAATATTAATACCGATGTGTCAATTGAAGACCATAACCCTGGGATTTTCCAGCTGTCAGTCCTTAGACCAGTGGCTCCCAGCTGGAGTTGATTTTGCCCCGAGGTGACATTTGGCAGTGTCTGGAGACGTTTTTGGTTGTCGCACTGAAGGGAAGAGTGTTAGGACATCTGCAGAGTAAAGGCGAGGGAATGCTGAGCCTGAAAACTGCCCTACAGTGACTGAGGTTGTGTTCCGAGCTAGTGATTTTCTAAGTTTTTGGTGTAGTCAATTAACTCAGAGTTTTTTAAAAGTGAAAAATGCCAAACTAAAACCTCTGGATAATGAGACCCAGGCATTTGAGATTGTTGAAAGCTTCATAGGTGACGCCGATGCTACATGCATGATTAAGAGAGATTTGGGAGGATAAGTTGAGGCGTACGTTTTGATTATTTTAATTGAGAATAATCAAGTTAAAATAGAGATTGTGCTGAGCTATTTTGTGTCAGTGTGCAGTCCCCAAAATTTGCAAAACAGCACTATTTTATATTCCATTTTGGGTTTTTTAGTATTTTGAATTCTGAATTGCTCATTTCTTTAGCACTTGTTAGATTTTATAATAGAATATAATATTAAATCGTCAAATTGTACTTTTAAAATTTAAGCTAAAATACCCCAGGATTGGTAACTAATACTTTAACATAAAAGTCCTCCTTAAAGGATCTAAGGAACATGTAATCTTGTTTTAACTATTCTTCACATCCCTCACCCTGGACTTTGCTCAGAAAGAAAAAAAAAATCTGGTTGCCCTTGGATAACTGTGGAGGGGCCAGGAAAATGCATGAATTTGGGCAGCTATACTAGAACAGAAATGTACGTTTTCAAAGTCTCTTTTATCCAGGTATCATAGAGCACCTGACGTTTTTCATCAAAAGATCTGAGTAGAGTAAGCTGGTTATCTCTTTTTTTTTTTTTTTTTTTTT
>NW_016804048.1:2819220-2874935 GCF_001698545.2 Rhinopithecus bieti
TTGTTTTTTTGAGACGAAGTCTCGCTCTTGTCCCCCAGGCTGGAGTGCAATGGCGCGACCTTGGCTCACTGCAACCTCTGCCTCCCGGGTTCAAGCCATTCTCCTGCCTCAGCCTCCTGAGTATCTGGGATTACAGGCTCCTGCCATCATGCCCAGCTAATTTTTGTATTTTTAGTAGAGACGGGGTTTCTCCATGTTGGCCAGGCTGGTCTCGAACTCCTGACCTCAGGTGATCCGCCTGCCTCAGACTCCCAAAGTGCTGGGATTACAGGTGTGAGCCACTGTGCCCGGCCTGGTTATCTCTTTTCAATGGAGAAACTGAGACATATAATAATAAGCCAATTAGCCCAGCATGATCTGGCAAGAACCCCACTATAGGTCCCAGGTTGTGATTACTGAAACACAACTCCTTCCTGTGAACAAATTCATATTCTTTATGTGTAATGCTAAATAAAAATCTTAGTTTTCACAATTGCTTGTTATAAGTTAGAGATTAATTTTAGGAGAAGCATGCCTTTTACATTTCTGACCTTGGAATTTTAAAATTAAAATGTGGCATTAAAGGTTTTTTTTTTTTTTTAATTAAGAGAATTTCTGTTACATCAAGGAAGAAAGGAAACAAGTCAGAAGCTCTTTAGTTTTATGTGTGCTGATGTATATAGATATCCTGATTCGGATTTCTACGATGAAACAGTCCCATGTCAAATACTGGAATACCAGGAGAGTGTTTTGATCTTGTGGGGCGTGATCCTGACGGTACATAGAGGTTCTGCAAAGTCCTAGTTCTGTCACCTGTATCTTGGCTCAGTTTCCTAACAATATAATGGATAATACCAAATACTTAGTTTTTACAAATTTATTTTTAAATGCTTTGTGGACTTGTGAATACATGCTGACTGAATCATTTAAACTTTAGGGACAGCGAAAAATTTGTTCAGGTAGTATTTTCTGTACTGTAGGGGCTGTTTTCCTGATTAATACTTTGGTGGTTCGGGTTTAAATAATTCTTAGTGCTGAAAGTACACTCAGAATATACATTTGTCAACAGATAGGAATTAACCATGTTTGTTTTCAAAGAAAGATAAGTAATGTTTCTGTATATATATTTTTTCATTTTGACTTGGATATTTTTCAAAGTACAGGGGCAAATGAGCCACATTTCAGAAATAAGGATATGTTGCACAGTGTATGGTAGTGATTTATACAAACTTCATAGTGAATCTAGTTTAAGGATGAACTCCCTGACTTTCTTACCTATGCTTATATGTTAGGGAAAAAACTGGCTAAAGTTGTTTTAATTGTTATTTATTTATTTATAAGAGACAGGATCTCCCTCTGTTGCCCAGGCTGGAATGCAATGGTACAATCATAGCTCACTGCAGCCTCAAACTCCTGGGCTGAAGCCATCCTCCCTCCTCAGCCTCCTGAGTAGCTGAGACTACAGGCATGTGTCATCACACCTGGCTAATTTAAAAAATTTTTGTTTTGTAGAGACAGAGTCTCACTATGTTGCCCAGGCTGGTCTCAAACTGAACTCCTGGCCACAAGTGATCCTTCTGCCTTGGCCTCCCTGAGTGCTGGGATTACAGACATGAGCCACTGAACCTGGTCTCAATTCTTTATTTATAATTTCATATTCCATAATAATAAACATCTTGAGATTAAAAATTTTGTTACTAAGTAATGATTTTTTTATAGCCATTTACTCTTGATAATAGCTTGATATGATTTGTGCCATAATGGATTTTGTTTTCAGGACTTGTAATATAATTTCATGGGCAGAGAGTATGTTGTTGAGCTGAAGCAGTGAGTGGCTCTCAGACTAGCATACATCAGAATCACCGGGACAGTTTAATGAAAACCAGATTGCTGAGCACCATCCCCAGCGTTGCTGATTCCGTAGGTTTGGGCAGGAGCCCAAGCACTTGCAGTTCTAGTAAGTTCCAGGTGATGCTGATGCTGCTGATCTGGGGATAACACTTTGAGGCCCACTGAACTAAAGTGAATGAGAAATTGGCTGAAATTGCTTGAGTATGTGAAAGGATCATGCCTTGTGTGCCTTTTAAAAATTGCTGTTTGACATTACACTTTTTTTAAAAGGGCATATTTTTCACCAAAATTATAGAGTACTTAAATTTTGAATGATTATGGTCATGAATATTAATAATAAAATATCAGGGGTTTAAATAGAATGCTGAAATTAAACCATGTAAATTGCAGAAGTACATTTTAAATTCTGAATTACAATAGGCCTGGTTACTGGTTAATCAAACACCTGGATAGTTATATGTATGTTTTTAGTATGCATTATATGGATGAATATTGTCATAACGGCCCGGCTTCCTGCCTTTGGAGAAATGGAAAAGAAATGTCAAATGAACTAGTTGAAGCATCATTTTAACTTTACCACCTCTCCCAGATTTTTCTCAGGCAAATTTCTTGAGTCCTAACTTGGTAGCACTTGTGTAACTACTTCAGGGATCTCAGGGCAGACCTTGACTGTAAATAGACTACACTAAGTAGGTGGCTGATTCATCTGAGAACTCTGTGGCCATCATTGCCCTCTCTATCTAGCAACCAAAGTAGAGTTATTGACAGATCATCTGCCCTCCTAAGTAACTGGATATGGCAAGAGAAAATGAACCAGGAAAACAAAATGAAGAATAGTGAAATGCAGACACCAGTGATGTCTGCAGCTTGCTCCATATGCAGTGTGGTGGCTGGAGAAAAAGACAGCGCTCTTCTTTCTAATTAAATCCACATAGCACACTTATTTTCTCGTTGTTTCAGCTAGAGGTATGTTGCTATCCCTGTATTTGGTAAAGGGAGATAATGATGGTTTATTTTATAAATGACAAAAGAAAGACTGCTTCCTGCTGCCTAATCTGCAGAGGCACAATGATGGCATAGAACTTGCTTTCTCCTTTTCCTGAGAATAACTCCTCATGTTGGGTGTATTTGACTCATTGCAGTTTCACCTGCTTGAAGTTGGATATAATTCCTATTCTGTGAGAAGTTGTTTTATACCTTTGTGAATGAAGAGAACGTACATGTCTTGTGTGTTTTGTTTTTATTGTTTAGGAGAAAACTGATGTGGAAGGAACCTTATTTGTTTATACAAGGTAAGAGTGTTTCACTTTTATAAAGAAACTAACAATCTTCGAGATAATATTTTAGCTCAATTGTGTCACTCTTCAAGTGCATGCAGTTTTATTTCAAAAGAAGTAAAAGAATTAAATCTCAGTTTTGAAGTTATTAGTTGACATGAAGAAGGGAATAAATACTGAATAATGTCACCGGGTATGTTGTGATGAATACTAATTTCAGAATATAATTTAAACTTCAATACAGATGAACTTCAATCATTGAGCACTGTTTAAAATAGATTAAATATTCTTTAATTCAAATGAATGGCACAAAGTTCTTGAATATAATGCATGGGCCAGGAGCTAGAAGAACACTATGAGAAATACTAGATTGTTCAGTTCATATTTGGGAAAGGGTTTCATTGATCATTTTCTTTTTTTTTTTTTTTTTTTGTTTGAGATGGAGTCTCGCTCTGTCGCCAAGGCTGGAGTGCAGTGGCACGATCACAGCTCTCAGCTCACTGCAACCTCTGCCTCCTGGGTTCAAGTGATTCTCCATCCTCAGCCTCCTGAGTAGCTGGGATTATAGGCACACGCCACTATGCCTGGCTAATTTTTTTTGTATTTTTAGTAGAGACGGAGGTTTCACCATGTTGGTCAGGCTGGTCTCAAACTCCTGACCTTGTGATCGACCCACCTCGGCCTCCCAAAGTGCTGGGATTACAGGCGTGAGCCACCGCGTCCGGCCGTTGATCATTTTTCTCCCACCACCGACTCTTTAAAAAAGCGTGATCCAGAATTGAAGATGTCTTTCAGTCCTCCATTGTCTAGTTAACAGAATATGTTTCAGGATAGATTTAATAAGCTCATGTTTTTAGTCATTTCTTGTTATATTATTAATATCAAATTACAAGTGCATATGGAGACATACATTATGTATATTGGCTCAATAAATAAACTTTTCATTCACATAAACATTCACATAAAATGTCATAGCGAAAGATCATCACCTTCATTGGGGGTACAAAGATGAAATTAAAAGGCCTAATATAAACCTTTCTAGGGGTATCAGTTTCACTGGGGAGACAGGAAATATACACACAAGTGTATTTTCTTTCCACATATATTCATGTTTATGGTACGCCACAATACAGGATAGAGTGCCCTAAGTGCCAGTGGATAGATTCTGAGCAATGAATGGGCTGCTGTGACCGTGGAAGGCTTTATAGCAAGTTTGTCCAACCCGTGGCCCGCTGGACAAATGTAGCCCAGGATGGCTTTGAATGTAGCCTGACAGAAATTTGTAAACTTTTTTAAAACATTAGAAGATTTTTTTTTTAAGCTTATCAGCTATTGTTAGTGTATTTTATGTGTGGCCTGAGACAATTCTTCCCCTTCCAGAGTGTCCCAAGGAGGCCAAAACATTGGGTACCCCTGCTTTATAGAGTGATGGGTCTTGAATTGGGCCTCAGGAATATGGTAGAACTTAGCTTGCATAGAGGAAAGGGAAGGCAGTCTCAGCAGGAAGAATGGCAAAAGCAGAGGCATAGAACCTGGTGTGTAAAAGGGACAGTGAGGGAGATGTGGTGCAGTGGGCTTCTACTGGTTTATAGTAGTTAGCAAGTGTAAAGAGATTTGCTGACTTGGAATGGCAGACTCTGGATTTTGAGATTTATTTTCTTAGCAGTAGGAAGTTATTGAAGGCTTACGAACAGGAGCGTAATAGAGAAAATATGTGGGGAAAGTCAGTGTATTAACTTCATGGTGATGCACTGGTTCTGGAAGAAATTGGAGTCAGGACAGTGAGAAGATTATTGCAGTGGAGTAGATATGAAATGATGAAAGTTGGGATTAGAATAATAGAATTGAAATGGAAAGGGCATTGCAATGGTGAAATTTTTAAAATGACAATATTTTGAACATGGAAGATTGAGAATGACAGAAGCATTGGTGGAATAGAAAGACAGGAGGTCAAGAATGTGGTTTGAGGATCAGCCCTCATTTTACTTTGAAGTAATGATCTGGACTGGTAGCAGGACATTCGGGTGGAGGTGTCCAGCCCCTCCGAGTAAGGGCAGGGCTGGAGATGGTTTAGAGTTGTCTGAAGTAATTTGGTAGTTGAAGCCATGAAAGAAAGCTGTTCCCTGAAGGAGTGAGTATAAAGAGGAATCGATGAGGGTTTATGGTTAGGTTTGAGGGCCGGCAAGGATACAGAGGAGTCAGCTAGAAAGATAAAAGCAGGACTAGAACAGCACAGAGAGGCCCACTGGGGGCAAAGTGTGGGCATGATGGAGGTCTGTGTGTGCTGGGCAGGAGGGAGCTCAGCTGCAGGGGAGGAAGGTCTGTTCCAGTGGAGGCAACAATGGGAGGGGGGAGGAAGGAATGGGAGGCAAGGCCACCACACTCAGTGACGAGGTGAGGTTCTTCACAGTCTCAGAAAAGCAGCGTACCCAAGAACCCTTGGCGTCTGCATCTACATTATGCTCCCGAACATCCAGAGCACCGGAGCATGCCCCCAGGCAGGTTTATTCAATAGAGTATGAGCGCTCTTGAGGATTCTGAAGTTTACAGCAAAAGCCATAGGGTTGAACTGTACTACGTGCCGTGCGCACAGGGTCCATTCTCACTCATTTCTCACGACAGGCATTATTACTCTTTGGAGAAGTGACAGAAAAGATGTATTCGTATGTATTAATGATTGGTTTTGGGAATTTTTAGTAGGGTTTTTTTTTTTTTTAACTATGGAAGAGGAACAAATCATACAAATATTTTCTTTTGTATATCCAAACCAAATATAGGTTTGTATTTTCAAGGATTTCTTACTATACTCCAAGTTTCTAATGGAGCTCAATTAAACAAAACATTAAATTGATAAAATAATCCTTTGCTTTTTTTTAGTCTCTTCTCCAAATCTAACTCCTCAAGAATAGGATGCCTCCCTTATCCCCTGCAAAACAAAAACCTCCCAGATCCTAGTATGTTGAGGCCTTTCTTCAGTAGAGAATTACAAAAAGCATGTAAAACTCATGGTGGTTGGGGGGCGGGAGGCGTGTTACAGGGAATGGAGCTGGCAGTGATGCATTTTGACTTCTCTTACGGAAGTCGCTTTACAGCAGCTGGCACATTTATCCCCTGGGCCTATTTTCTAAATTATGAGATGGTATAGTAGCCGTGCTATTAAAGAGGTGAGATCCAGTTGTGATAATGAAATACGTGAAGAATCAAATTCTGATTCTTGTATGAAAACATTTTAAAAATCATTTATTTCCTCCCATGCCTTCCTTTCTGTAATAGAGAGTTCGCAGAGACACCCACTGGTGATTTCTGAACTTGACACGTCCAGAAGACCCCCTAACAGAGCTCTTTGGGAGTACATTTTCATTCTTCCTCTGAGTTTAAGTTGAAGTGATGATCATGATTATTTCTGGTATTGATCGTTTGCTTACCACCACTTTACCCCTTGGTAAAATAAGCTAGGCAAGGATTGCCTCCCATCAGTTTTAAAACTGGAGGTTTCAGGAGAAAATCCTTGCAGTGGTTGTGTAGCTGTGTTCCTTGATCAGTATCAAATAGAGGCAAAATAAAACTAAGACATCAACAACTTGTCTTCCTGTTGCTCATAACATTTCTGTGGGTTTGTTAATAACAGCCCTAGCGCCCTCATTTAAAGTAAATAAATGAATTCTGCTTGCTTCAGCTTCAGTGTGTAAATATGTGCTGTTTCATTTGTCACCAGAAGTCGAACAGTTGAATTACTAGATGGCTGTCACCCAAGGGTAGACGAATGCACTTGTAGTTGTTAGAGTCAGTATAATTTGGATTCTTTCTGCCTGGCAGAGTACGCATTCAAGGTTTATTGAGTGAAGTGAAAATAAAACGTCACTAAGTGTCACATTTTATAGAGAAAACTTCTAGAGTGGTTTATCTGTGAAGCTGTTTGCTTTGCATTGAAGAAAACAAAGTATCTGCCCTTAGCACTGTTATGTCAACTTCTAGTTCAGGCTGTGTCCTCACAAACTCATTGTTCAGAGCTGATTCATATCGCTAAGATTTTGCAGCCTTCAGTTTCAGACTAACACTTAATATTTTCTATGAAAATTTGCTTCATATAATTGTGATGTACACTCTAATATTAACTACCAAGATTGTTTTAAAATATCTTTAACTTTTAAAAAGTATTCTTTAAAAGTCAGTACTATATTTTAAAAAGTAGTTAATCTGCCTTAAAGGAATTTACAACATAGGTAAAGAAATAAACAACAACTGTATACACACATACACACACACCCACACACACACCCACAAATGAAGTGTGACTCAGTTTTCCCGAATGAGCCATCATGACAGTGCTGCTGCATTACATGGGAATTAGTCCATAATGATGCCATTGGTGAAGAAGTATGTGTACAGGCTGCTTGTATAAAGCTGCATATACAAACAAAAGCTGAGAGATACATCAGAATGTACTTACACTGAAAATATAGCATACTAAGCAATTTTTCTATTGATCTCCCCCTGACCCCTTGTGATTTTTAGGTCTGCTTCTCCAAAGCATGGATTCACCATTATGAATAGGCTGAGCATGGAAAATAGGACAGAACCTATTACTAAAGACTTGGATTTCCAACTCCAGGACCCTTTCCTTCTCTACAGAAATGCCAGATGTGAGTCATTCTTCCTACATTGGGTAGTTTTACATCTGAAGTTTGGCCAAGTGTTTAAAATTGTACAGTGTATGCTATTGTGTTTGCATTTGGTATCAGTGGCTATGGGGGGTTGTCAGCATTTTAACAAATGCTAATGTTTAGGAAATTCATGCCTAACTGATGGAATAGATGCTTCCTCTGAAGAGTTTAAGTGACTATAAATATGATGATATAAACCTTTAAACCCTGTCTTTTGAAGCTTTATGGATTTATAGTGTAAACCCATTGCTGATCTTAAGCCTGAGCAGGGCTGGGTGAGGCAAGTTCTTAGTGAGGAGACTCCAGAGAGACACATAGGTGGCGCCCTGAATGAAGAATTAACGAGTCTGCTATGGCACTTTTTCTTGATGTATCACTTTTGGCCCAGTGTGCTGACAAAGTGTTTGAGGGCCTGTGTTGTAGGAGTGCCATCTTCTGAATACAAGTGAATAAAAAATCAAAGTCCAAAAAGTTTCTTTCCGTCATTAAGAATTTAATAACCCTTTGTAATGTGGAAGTCGTAGTAAGTAACTAAATAGTCCTTGTCAGATTTGAAATGAAGTAGCCATCGCCTTTCTGATACTACAGTTTACTCTCATATGGTTTTCTGACCACTTGTTTTGCGCTGCTGGTCAGCCCAGAGGAAGATTGCTGAAAATATGCCAGTTGCAGGGACATCTCCACACACAGAAAACAAGAACATAATATATAAATATGTATGTGTGCACATGTGTGCACACACATGCACCTTACGCTTTGTGGACAGCTTTCATAAAGACCTTGCAGTGAAGAAATGTTTGCTTTATATTTTTCATCCTACTCTTTGAACTCAAGATACAAGAATTTGCCTACCATATACTATTCAGTGTAATTTTAGTAGTGAGTATAATGTAAATAATATTTGACATTTTAACCCCAATGCATCATTAAGATGCATTAAAATGATGCTATATATAATTGTCACAATAGGTGGTCATCCTGTTATTTAGAGAATAAATTTTTATGAGAGGAAAAAAATAAAGCTATTGAAACTATAATATGACTTACTAATGGCAGGTCCTGTGAAATGAAGTTTTGCAGTATAGAAAAATACTGTGTTTTCTCCTCATGTTTCTTTGCCAAAAGGTAGACTTTATCAATTGTAGTTGATTACTAAAGATTTGGATTTCCAACTCTAAGACCCTTTCCTTCTCTACAGAAATGCCAGTTTGAATTGTTTATAGTTCGAATTGTTTTGTGCGCTTATACTTATGTCAGGTTTTTTTAAGATTATTAGATTTTATGTCAAATTAATATATAACTTAAGTCCTAATAAAATAACTACAAAGTTACCTATAATCATCATTTTTGGTTGCTTTTATTTTGGATAAATACATGGTCTGGTCAGTTATAGGTAATATTTTAAATTCCTATTATATATCACATATTAACTACTATATCAAAATATAAAATGCAAATTCTCTTTAATGCATCAATTTTAAAATAGCCTTCTTAAGTCCCACAGGGCTTATCTGATAAGAAACACTATTTAGATCTAATAAACATATACCTTGGTTCTAAGCATATGCAGTCCACTATAATAGTCACTAGCTGCTGTGGCCGTTTAGCACCTGAAATGTGGCTAGTCTGAACCGATGTACTGTGAGTGTTAAATAGGCACCAATTTTCAGACAGTACCAAAAAAAAAGTGGAAAAACCTCAATTATTAATTATTTTATATTAACATGTTGAAATGACAATATCTTGGATAAATTGGGCAAAATAAAATGTAAAAATTAATTTCACCTGCTTCTTTGAATTTTTTAATTTAAAATAATAGATGTGGCTCACGTTCGTGGTTCACCTCATATTTCTATTGAACAGCACTGTTCTATTTTAATTTGTTTTTCATATTTTCATTTATGTTTCCATGTTTTATAATGATTTTCATTTATTTTACTGTATTTAATAATCACAATTTTGTAGAGTAGACATTTTCACTGCCATTTTGCAGATGTGAAAACTGAGACTCAGTGAGGTGGCAGACTGTGTAAAAACCCACAGATTCTGATTTCACTTCCAGTGCTTTTTCCACACCACCTGTACTGCTCTACTATTAAACATGGATGCAAATTTGGGATGCATATTAAAATGTTTCTAATGAATTTCCATACAAAAGAAATAGAATCAGTTGAACAACAAAGAGTGAAAGGGAATGGATCTATTTACTTTTCTGGATTCATTTTGCCCTTTTTTTTTTTCTCCTTTATATCTGATTCTGATTGCCTTTGCAGCTAGAGTCATTTGGTTTTATGTTGTTTGCAAAAGCCTTTTCAATCTCGCCCACAGGTGCTGTCAGAGTTTAAGATATCTCTTAAACATTTTAATACAATTCAAATGTGTTATATAATAATTATGTATGGTTTACATATTCTTTGGTGGCATGTAGATTGGTCGGCCTTTCTTTGGGCAAGGAACTCAGCTTCACTCAGGATTTCTTTTTAAGACTGTTTCCTCAAGATACTCTATATAGTCAAGAATCTCTCTGTATGGTCTTGGCATTTCACATTGGCTTATGTCTATCATAGGCCGTATTTGGGCATTTCAAGTAGACAAAGGTAGAATTGATAGAGGTTTTTTAGATTCATTAGGAGAGAAAAAAAAACCCTTTCTTGAACTGGATGAATGTAGAAGAGCAAAATAAAGAAATGAAAATCCCAAACTCCTTTCCTTTAATCAGTCAAAAAAAGATGCTTGATAAATAAAGTAACTTCATTCAAACACAAAATAGATTACTTTATTACAGAAAAGGGTTTATACATTGTTTACAGGGTTTAAACATTGTTAAAATGGGGTTTGACCTGTATGAACTTTAAAAGTAAATATGATAGCTGTTAAAGTTAGGGCAAACACTTCATTCATTCATTTATTCAGCAAACATTTACTGGGCATTTACTGTCTACCAAACACTATGTTCAGGCTTTATATGGGTTATCCCGTAACTTTTTCTTGGAAATACTATTACTCCTGTTTTATAAATGAGAATACTGAGGTTAAAGGGATTAAGTAATACACTGTGGTCCATGATTATTTTGAGATGGCAACACCATTTAAACCAAGAAACTTAACTTCAAGACCCAAGGCCCAAGCAGTGAAGTGTTAGCGGTAAATAACGCATTTGAGCAAAGTTTATCATTTACGAACACTTATTTTAGAGTACACTCCAACGTTTAAAAAGCAAGTTTTTTTAGCCTTGAGATTCAAGCATATATCAGTTATTAGAAAGATTCGTTTTACCAAATTAAAACTAATTTAACAAAAGTTGGATTAGACCACTTCTTTTGTAATGTTCCCCTATAGGGATCATTTATTGTGTTTTTCATTTCGCAACTAAATAAGAAACTAGCATATGGAAATATCTTTTCCCAAATATCATACTTAGGTTATAGACAGCAATGACAGGGGCTTCCTTTCTTTTCTTGCTTTTTCAATTGAGACGGGGTCTTGCTCTCTTTGTCCAGGCTGGAGTGCAGTGGTACAATCTTGGCTTATGGCAGCCTCCACCTCCCAAGTTCAAGCAATTCTCCTGCCTCAGCCTCTGAGTAGCTGGGATTATAGGTGTGCGGTACCACGCCTGGCTAGTTTTTAGTAGAGACAGGGTTTCACCATGTTGGCCAGGCTGGTCTCAAACTCCTGACCTCAAGTGATTGCCCACCTTGGCCTCCCAAAGGGCTAGGATTATAGGTGTGAGCCACCATGCCTGGCCCCTTTCCTTTCCCTTTCTCTTTTCTTTCCTCTTTCCTCTTTCCTCTTTCCTCTTTTCTGTTCTGTTCTTTAGAGACAAGTTCTTGCTCTGTCACCCAGGCTGGAGTGCAATCGCATGGTCGTAGCCTCATTGCAACCTTGAACTCCTGGGCTAAACCACCATACCCAGATAATTTAAAACAACCTTTTTAGAGACAGGATCTTGCTGTGTTGCCCAGGCTGGTTTCAAATTCCTGGCTTGAAGTGATCTTCCCACCTCAGCCTCCTGAGTAGTTGGCATTACAGGCAGGAGCCACCATGCCCAGCTGACAGGGAGATTTCAGAGCTAGGCCAACAAGTTGAATATATTATTATCAACAGTTATAGGATTGCAATGAAATTCTTTTTAGATGCTAGATTTTATTGCAAATGTAAACCTGAAGTTTAGATCAAATCAGAAAAGCCAAACTTAAGATATTTAGGACCAAAACTATTTTAGAAAACTCCTCCTAAGTCTTAAAGTGAATTTACCATTTTGGGTAGTTTTGTATTAAAAAAGAAATGACAGTTTAAATCCTTGATGAACATTTATAGGATCTGGGAAAAACTTCTGTAAATAATGGAAATAGTGCCCTGAATGAAAAGGAAAATTACAGACAGCCCTCATCTTCTAAACAGGCATCTTCCAAAAAGTTACCTTTTAAAGTGATTGGCTGGTAGACTTTTGGGTAAACCACAGCAGAGTGAGCATACTCCTGGTTTTCCTGAAGTTCTCTTGAAATGACAGTGAAAACATAAAAAAGACATAAACCCAAAGAGTGGAGGATCCATTTTACGAAGGAGATGGAATAAACAAGAAGTAGGAACCCATGCCGTAATAGCTTCATTGTACACAAATGCGAGCTTTGCCTCCTCACAGAGGGTTATTTATCTTTGCTCTGTTGGTTCTACCATGCATTGACCCACCCTGCAGAAGGATAATATGTACTCACCTTGTTGTACTCAAGTATGGCTATACTAATTGTTTTGGCCAGTGAAATGTGGGTGAAAGTGATATGTGTCACTTCTAAGCAGATATTTTAAGAACTAGCTCAAGATTTACTGCCTTTTTCCTTCTGCCATGATGACCAGCAATATTCCAGGCAGACGCTGCTTTGTCAGCCTAGGTTCTGAAATGAAGATAACATGGCACAGAGGTAAAAGTGACCCATAATGGACATGTAGCTTGTAAGAAATAAACGTTTGTCATTGTAAGCTAGGCCATTGAGATTTTGGTGTCATTTGTTACTGTAGCATAGCTTGGCCTATTATGACTGATATACAAACCATCCAGGAAGAAGGGAATCTCCTAGAGCAAAGGCGAAGAGTCCCATAATGACCCCTGTGCAACTGGAGGGGATTTAAATTAAAGTCAAAGGGTGAATTGCTTCAGGAATAGTATCCAAGAAAAAATTCACAACTGACAGTTTGAATCTATTGGGACATTTACAGTTACTTTTTAAGAGTTTGGTGCTGATATAAGGAGCATTGAAAACTAAGGGGTAGGGAGACAAAAGAAACACTTTAATTCCTGGGAAAACAAAATATTGAACAAAAAAGGAAATGTAATCATAGTACACCATGTAGCTCTGCAAATCATAATACATAGTTAAAGACACTGAATATGAAAGCCTTATATTGGAAGGATGGGGTTGTATGTGGTGTATTTGTGTGTGAATTTGTGTGTATTGTAAGAAAACAATCCTCTTCAGTCAATTTTTGAGAATCAAGAAATGCTACGTACATGATATATGGGAAAGGGATTTAAATACCCTAAGAAAAATTAGATGAGAAATGGAGAGCAGAAAGAACTGTCATAGATATAATTTAAGTTGCTTTTAGGGAGCAGTAATCAAGAATAGAGTGACTAGAGAAGGATTCTATTTGCTATAAACTTCACAATATTATTTAACTTTTAAAATTATGTACATGTATTCTTTTCATGAAAATAAAAATTAAAAATATAATTGGATATCAAAATATATTCTCTCATAAAAAACATAATTTTAGTTGTGGTTAGCTTTCCAAGTCAACTCACAAAAGCCTTTTTAGCCCAGTAGGCACCTATTTAAGAGTAGTATACTAGCATTATAATGATGTATATATGAAGTATAGCACTAGCATATGTAGGATTATTTCTGCAGGAAAATCCATTCAAGAATAAAACTGTATAGACGCCAAGAATATAATTTCCTTAGCAGCAGGGCAGAGTACTTCTCATTCCCATTTGTGTTGACAAATCATGTGTAAAGCTGGGAGTTCCTGTAAGTTTTTTTTTAAGCATGTGTGGTAATAGTAAACCTTTTGAAGTCTTTGTAGCCATGTTTCTTAATTCCGGAGTGGTTCTGTAGCTTCCCTCCTTCTTTCCATCCCCACTTCTATTCCAGTTCAGGCTTCCATTATGTGTTACTTGGGATGTTTCATAACCCCCCACAGCAAAAAGGGATTGAATTTCTGGCATCATCCAAAACAGAGTAAGTTCACTACAATATATCTCTCCCACTGTTTACAACTAAAAGTTCTGGGCAGATTACAAAAACAACTAACTGGGGCCTCTGAAAGTAAATGACAACAGACACACTGAGGAGAGCAATCAGAACTTGAAGAAAAACTGCTGTGGTGGTGAGTTCCTGGCTTTATTCTTTCCTCTTTTATCACCTGGCTTTGACACAAGAATGTGCCAAGTCATAGAACTCTAGGAAAAAAATAACAAAACCTGAGAGAAACCCCTCCTTCTAAAAACTTCCCGCTTTTCTTTTTCTCTTCTATCCCTGCCCTGAAGCCAGTTGCAAGGAAAGCTGAACTGCCACTGTGGTGGTCATGGTGGTGGCACAGGCACCTGAAATCCCAAGAAAGAGCCTGTCTCTGCCCCTGTGGTCTGAAGAGTGTGAGGAAAATCCCATTATGTATTTTACTTTGGTTTTCTTTTGCTGCACAGATTGCCTGACAGTGTGAGAGTCTAAAACCCTGAGACAAACCCTGACTTTGTAGCCGGAAGACTGGGAAAAAGGCCCCTGACAGTCTAAAACCCTGAGACAAACCCTGACTTTGTAGCCGGAAGACTGGGGAAAAAGGTCCCTGGCGAGTGGGAGTGATTCTAGAGGAGGGAGCTGAATAAGGAGATCTCCTAATTCTGTCTAGGAACTGATGCAAATCCTGGGTCCACCTGTGAGCTACATATATGTAACAGAACCCAAGAAATAACAACAGCTTTGAGAATTAGCTTACAATATAAACCATTATTCCAAATTTCCGACTAGTATATGTATATGTTAGACATAAACACTTTTGAAAATGGAACTGAGGGCTGGGTGCGGTGGCTCACGCCTATAATCCCAGCACTTTGGGAGGCCGAGGCGGGCAGATCACCAGGTCAGGAGATCGAGACCATCCTGGCTAACACAGTGAAACCCCATCTCTACTAAAAATAGAAAAAAAAAAAAATTAGCTGGGGTGGTGGTGGGCGCTTGTAGTCCCAGCTACTCAGTAGGCTGAGGCAGGAGAATGGCGTGAACCCAGGAGGCAGAGCTTGCAGTGAGCAGAGATCGCGTCACTGCACTGCAGCCTGGGCGACAGAGGGAGACTCGTCTCAAAAAAAAGAGAAAATGGAACTGACGTGGAAGCGTCATCCACAGACAGCAAGACAGAGCTTCTTATCCAAACCTAACTGAATTGAGTGCTTTCTCAAATACACAAAATGAACATTCTCCAGAGGGTTTCAAGAAGACTCTGAGTCTTACAAAAGAATAAAAATGTCCAAAATTACTAGCCAGGAAAATATGCCAAACTCTCAAGGAAAAAATCAGTAGCCACCCTGAGATGATCTGGATGTTAGAATCATAAGACAGTGACATTAAGATAGTTATTACTATGCTCTGTGAGGTAAAACTGGATACTCTTGAAATGAATGGAAAGATAGAAATTCTTGGCATAAAAAATAGGTATAAAAAATAACCATGTGGAAAATTTGGAACTGAGTAATATACTATTTCTTGGATGGTCTTAATAGCAAAATGCAGATGACAGTGGAAAGAAGAGTTGGTGAACTCATCGATAGGTCAATGGAAATTTCCAAACCTGAAGAATATAGAGCCATATATTTGTAAAAGATGAACAGGGCCTTCAGAGATCTGTGGGGCAATATCAGAAGGTCTAATTTGTGTCACTGAAGTCTAATGAAGAGGAGAGACTCATAAATATTTGAAAAAATAATGTCCAAAACCTTTCCCAATCCAGTGAAAAAAACAAATGTGTGTAGATTGAAGGAACTCAGTGAATCCCCAAACAGAATAAACCCAAAGAAAACCATGCCCATGACATGACATTTAGTCATAATCAAACTGCTGAAAAACAAAGATTTTTTGTTTTTTTTTTTTTAATCTGGGACAAGGAAACCAGAGAAAATCATTGTTGTTACATCTAGGAGATAATGTTTTGAATGACTACAGAATTTCTTATTCAGACAATTATGAGGCCAGAAGACAGTGGAGCAAACTTTTCAAGTTTGGAAGTAAAAGAGCTATTAACTAGAATTCCATTTCCAGCAAAAAATATCTCTCGGGATGGAAGGTGAAAAAAGATACTCAGATAAAGGAAACATAAAAAGAAGTTTTTTTTTTTTTTTTTTTTTTGTCCAGAAGACCTGTTGTAGAATAAATGCTAAAAGAAATTATTCAGGCTGGAAGGAATAATATTAAAGGGAAAGCTGGAATTGCAGGATGAAGTAAGAACAACAGAAATAGTAAATATATTGGTAATTGCAAGAGATTTATTTTTTCTCCTCTGAAATTATTTAAAATACATATGACTGTTGAAAGCAAAAGTTCTAACATTGTCAGGAGGCGGTTCAGTGTATACGGATGTGATACATGTGACAACTATAACATAAAAAGAGAGGACAAATGGACACTTATAGAGCCTTTACATTCTATTTGGAGTGGTAAAAGAAAAACTCTAAGTAGACTGTGTAAAGTTAGACATGTATATTGTAATTCTTAGAGCAGCCACTAAAAAGAAATATAGAGATATTACCAAGAGATCAAATAGAATACTAAAAAATTCAGATAACCCAAAAGAAGACAAGAAAGAGGGTAGGGTAATAGGAGAGCAAAAAATATGACAAACATTAAACAAAAAACAAAATGGCAGACCTACCCATGTTCAACCATATCAGTAGTTACGTTACATGTAAATGGGCTAACATAGTGATTAAAAGACAGAGATTGCCAGATTGGATTTTAAAAGCATGGCCTAACTATATGCTTTCTACACAAAACCCGTTTTAAATGTAATGATATAGATAGGTTAAAGGTAAAAGGATGAAGAAAGATATACCATGCAAATACTCACAAAAAGAAAACTGGGGTGTCTAGATTATTGACAGACAAAGTAGATGTCAGAACAATGAAAATTACCAGGGATAAAAAATGAAATTACCTAATGATACAGGGATAAAGTCATCCAGAAGGCATAATAATAATTAATGTGTACGCACCTAATTACAGAGCTTCAAAGTGTGTGAAGCAAAAGGTGACAGAACTGAAAGGAGAAGTTTTTGTTTTTTTTTAAATTCTGCAATTACACTTGGAGAATTTAGTGCTCCACTTTCTACAGTCAATAGAGCAAGAGGATAGAAAACAGGAAGCATATGGAAGACTTGAACAACACTATCAATTAAACACAGCTGTCATTTATATGACATTCTATCAAACGACAGCAGAATGCACGTTCTTCTCAAGTGCACATGAAACATTCCCCAAGATAAACCTCCTCACAGGTCATAAAGCAAACCTTAAACATTTTTAAAGAATTGAAATCATAAAAAGTATATTCTTGGGACCATAATAGAATTAAATTAGACTTCAACAACAGAAAGGTACCTGGAATATCCCCAAATATTTGGAAATTAAACAGCACACTTCTGAAAAACTCGTGTCAAAGAAGAAAGAAAATTAGAGAACATTTGAACTGAATAACAATGAAAATTACAATATTTCAGATGCAACCAAAGTTGGACTTAGAGGGAAATTTATACCATCAAATACTTGTATTGGAAAAGAAGAAAGTTCTTGGGCCGGGCGCGGTGGCTCAAGCCTGTAATCCCAGCACTTTGGGAGGCCGAGACGGGCGGATCACGAGGTCAGGAGTTCGAGACCATCCTGGTGAACACGGTGAAACTCCGTCTCTACTAAAAATACAAAACTAGCTGGGCGAGGTGGCGGCGCCTGTGGTCCCAGCTACTCGGGAGGCTGAGGCAGGAGAATGGCGTGAACCCGGGAGGCGGAGCTTGCAGTGAGCCGAGATCCAGCCACTGCTCTCCAGCCTGGGGCACAGAGCAAGACTCCGTCTCAAAAAAAAAAAAAAAAAAAAAAAGAAAGTTCTTACATTGGTAATTCAAACGTTCACTTAAAGAAAATAGGAGAAGAGTATATTAAATCCAAAGCAAACAGAAGGAAAGAGATAAAAAGAGGAGAAATCAATGAGATAAAAAACAGAAAAACTATTTAGAGAAAATTAGTGAAACCAAAACCTGATTCTCTTTGAGAATCAGTAAAACTGATAAACACCTGGCCAGACTAATGAAGAAGAAGAAAAAAAAAAGACACAAATTAGCAGTATCAGAAATGAAAGAGAGGTTATCCACAGACATGAAAAGGATAATAAAGGAGTACTATAATTCGGCAACTCAGATGAAATGGACTAATTCATTGAGAAATACAAATCATCAGAATTCACTCAAGAAAAATAGGTAACCTGAATAGTCCCATATTAAGGAAATTGAATTTGTAATTAAAAATCTAACAAAACTCCAAGTTCAGATAGTTTAACTGGTGAATTCAACCAGATATTCAAGGGAGGAATAATACCAATTCTACACAGTCTCTTTCAGAAAGTAGAAGAGGTAATATTTTCCAGCTCATTTGATCAGGGCAGCATTATCCTGATACCAAAACAAGGCAAAGACATTACAAGAAAAGAAAATTATCAATCAATGTCTCTTGTGAACATAGATATAAAAATCCACAGCAAAATATGAACAAAATAATGTTTATAGTAGCATTATTCACAATAGCCAAGTGGTGGGAAAAACCCAAATATCCATCAGTGAATGAATGGGTAAACAAAATATTATATACACATACAGTGGAATATTGTTCAACTTTAAAAGAGAATAAAATTATGTACTGCAACATGAATGAACCTTGAAGACATTCTACTAAGTTAAACCATACACAAAAGAACAAATACTGTATGATTCCACTTCTGTGAGGTACATAGAGTGTCAAATTCATACAGAAAGTAAAATAGTGGTTTTCAGGGGCTTCAGGGAATGGAGAGTGAGGAGTTATCTTTTAATAGGTACAGAGTTTTAGTTTGGGATGATGAAAAAGTTCTGGAGATGGATAGTGGTAATGGTTGCACAATATTGTGGATGTGTTGAATGCCACTGAACTGCATATTTTAAACTCTAAATTTAATGTCTTTAATATTTTAACACAATAAAAAAGGAAAAAATACTAGCAAATTGAATCCAGCAATTCATAAAAAGGATATGTCATTAGCCTTATATTTCACATCTGGCTTATCCCCTCCATCCAAAACCACAGCTGGATTTATCTTCCTAAAGCACAAGCCTAATTAAGTTGCTTTCCTTCTCAAAATCTTAAATGCCTACCAAGTAAAACTTTTCACCCAACATGTAAAGCTTGCTGTAGTCAGGTCAGTTTCCCTTTCAGGTCAAGTCTGCTACTACTTTTGCACGCTTGCCTAATGCTCCAAGTAAACAACGACATATACACTTTCCCAGAATACTCTTACCTGCATGCTTTTAAATATTTTTTTTTTCTCCTTGAATTCTCTCCCTCATTCTGACCAATCTCTAACAGATAAATTCTACTCATATTTCAAAACCCAGCTGGAACTTTACCTCCCTGGATGTTTTTGTGATTCCCCTGTATAGCTGTGGTGTCTCACTGCAGCATATATGTCTTTTATGTTGTATTTATGTTTGCTTTGCTCATTTGTTATTGAGCACTTGTCTGTTGATACTGATTCTGTGTTGGGTTTTGGAAGTAACGAATAAGATATATACCTTACGGCTGGGCGCCGAGGCTCACGCCTGTAATCCCAGCACTTTGGGAGGCCAAGGTGGGTGGATCACGAGGTCAGGAGATCGAGACCATCCTGGCTAACACAGTGAAACCCCGTCTCTACTAAAAATACAAAAAAAATTAGCCAGGCGTGGTGGCGGGTGCCTATAGACCCAGCTACTCCGGAGGTTGAGGTGGGAGAATGGCGTGAACCCAAGAGGCAGAGCTTGGAGTGAGTCGAGATCGCCCCACTGCACTCCAGCCTGGGCGACAGAGCAAGACTCCGTCCCAAAAAAAAAAAAGATATATCCCTTCCTCCTTACAGTTTACCATCCTAGCACAAAAGATAGACATGTAAACATATATGTTCAAAATAACATGCTAAATCTGAGCTAGAAATAAAGGCAATTACTAGTTGTGCTTATATTTTACCTTATGTATAATATTTTGTGCTAGTTTCTGTTAGAGTGCAAGCACCTTCAGGGCAAAGGTATCTTTCCAGTGCCCCCATAGCACTGAATTCCTTGCATTAAATGTGCACAATTAAATATTTGCAATGAGTACTGAATTGTTTTTATTGGATTTCTTTATTCAAAGCTACTGATTAAACTTAACCTAAAAGTTCACAACTATTTCTTTAGTTTTTCTTTTGGAGCATTAGCCATTAGACATTAAGAAGCCTCTGTGCTGTGTAGAAACTCAAAGCAGTAAGTAATTTTAGCAGCTTACCTAGGAACTACCCTGATTCTCATGGTTACTTTAATATAGATGGTAGCAACATTTACCTAAAAGGTAATTGTGAGTTGTGAGAATGCCATGCATCCTCATCATGGGAAATTTAATAGTTCAAGGAAGAGATATGTAATGTGGGAAAATGTTAGTTTTATCTATGTGAACGAGATGATGTATAATGCATATATATAATATAAATTTTCTTTATAGAACTTTAAATTTTAAAAAAGCACTTTTATGGATGTCTCTTTCAACTTGTTTTATGCTTATTGAGATACTGTGATTTGATATTTAAGAAGTTTATTCACTATTTTAAACTTGATATCTTAATTATGATATATGAAAACAGGTCACATCTCTGTTTCCTCCTGGCCCTGTTAAACATGGCCATGTGGTTTAAAACAGAAAAGCTTATGCTGTAGATGTTTTTAATCTGCAAATGAAATAAGAATTTTTTCATTTTTATAGAAGCAATGAAATAACTATTTATTAAAAATAGTATAAAGGTAGTATTACCAAACACTAGATTTAAAATGACACTTATAAGCATTTACTATAAAACAAAAAATGATAAATTTTACCTCATCAAAAGTAAAATTTCATCAAATTAAAACTTCTGTTCTTAAGATACCTTTAGGAAAATTAAAAGAGAACCACAGACTAGGAAAACTTATTGAGAACATGTACATATATCTGACACAGTACTACATTGAGAATATGTAAATAACACTTAGAAGTTAACAACAGAAAGACAAGCCAACTTAAAAATTAGCAAAATATTTGAAAAGATGCTTTAAAAAAGAAGATATACAAATACCAGTAGTCATATGAAAAGATTCTTACCATTATTCATCAGGTATTTTGAAGTTAATGCATGTAGCAGTAGTTTCTTGCTTTTTATTCTGTGTAGTATTCCACTGCATCATTATATTGCAGTCTATTTATTCTCCTATCGATAGATATTTGAGTTACTTCCAGATTTGAGCTATTCTGAATAAAGTTGCCATGAACATTTCCGTTCATGGTTTTTAGGTGAATAGGTATGCTTATCTGCCTTGGGTTCAGACCTAGGAGTGAAATTGATGGAGACATAGTGTAGGGGTTTGTTTAGCTTTAGAGATACTACTGAACAGTTGTGTGCCTATTTATGCTGTCTCCAGTAATGTCTAAGATTTCCCATTTGCTCCACATCCTTGTCAAAACTTGATATTGTTTGTTTTTTTAAATTTTCTGGGAATTCTGAAGTGATATCTCATTGTGGTTTTAATTTGCATTTTACCATAACAACAGATTGTATTGAGCGTTTCTTCATATGCTTATTGGGCATTGGAAACCTATGCAGATTAAAGTCCAAATAAGAATATCACATACTCCTTAGAATGGCTACAATTAAAAAGACAAGTGTTAATGAGGATGTGGAACAATGGAAACTTTGATACACTGCTTCTGAGAGAGTAATATGCTACAACTACTTTGGAGAACTATTTGGCATTTTCTTATAAACTTAAACATATAACTAGCGTATGATCCAACAAGTTCCATTCATAGTTATTTACCTAAGAGAAATGGGCCGGGCATGGTGGCTCACGCCTGTAATCCCAACACTTTGGGAGGCTGAGGCGGGCGGATCCCTTGAGGTCAGGAGTTCAAGACCAGCCTGGCCAACATGGTGAAACCCCCCCCCCCACTAAAAATACAAAAATTAGCTGGGCATGGTGGCGGGCACCTGTAATCCCAGCTACAGCGGAGGCCAAGGCAGGATCGCTTGAACCCTGAAGGGGGAGGTTGCAGTGAGCCAAGATGGCGCCCCTGCCCTCCGGCCTGGGCCATGGAACCAGACTCCATCTCAAAAACAAAAACAAAAAGAGGCCAGGCACTGTGACTCACGCCTGTAATCCCAACACTTTGAGAGGTCGAAGCAGGCAGATCACCTGAGGTCAGGAGTTTGAGACCAGCCTGGCCAACTTGGCGAAACCCCATCTCTACTGAACAACAACAAAAAAAATTAGCCAGGCATGATGGCGGGCGCCTGTAGTCCCAGCAGCTTGGGAGCCTAAGGCAGGAGAATTTCATGAACGTGGGAGGCGGAGGTTGCAGCAGTGAGCCAAGATCGCGCCATTGCACTCCAGCCTGGGTGACAGAGCGAGACTCCGAAAGCACATGTCCACACAAAGACTTCTACACAAATGCTCAAAGCAGTTTTATTCATAGTAGCAAAAAAAAATCCGGTAATAACCCGGATACCCATTAATAGTTACACAGATAAATTTTGGTATATAATAATAGAACACTGCTCAGCAATAAAAAGAAATGAACTGATATATTCAACAACATGAATTAATTTCAGAAACATGTTGAGCAAAGCAAGCCATCTACAAAAGAGGATATACTGTACGACCCCATATATATGAAGTTTAAAAACAGGCAAAACTAATCTAGGATGACAGAAGCAAAAAACTGGTTGTCTCTGCTGGGGCTGGTGGTGGAAGTGGGGTGTGGTTGTTGACTGGAAAAGAGTGATAAAAATATTTTATATCTTGTTTTCAGTGTTGGTTACATAAGAGTGTTTTATTGCCAACTCACGGAGCAGAACACTTTAAGATCTGTGCATTTTCTTTTACATAAATGATTCTTCAATGTAAGAAAGTAGAAATAATTGAACTTTATAAAAAAAAAATTTGAATAAATGAATATTTAAGGATAACTTTTTACCCTTCTTTATTTTCCTGACATTATTAGCCACTGTTTCTGCTAACTGATCTCTGCTGTGTTAATTAGAATATTACATTAACTCTTATCACTTTGCGTCTTGGCTTTTTCAACCTGGAAATAAAGCAGTCCTTGTTCTAAAACACATCTTCAGTACTTTAAACCAACATGGTACCAAAAGCTTGACATCAACTGAAAGCCCCACGTAATGTGAGGTAATAGAAATAGTTGAGTCTGCATTTCTAGTTTCCAGATCAGTCAGAAGGCTATGCCACCTTTCTCTGGGTTGTGACATCTGCTTTCTCCCTGTGGTCAGAGAAGCAAGGTTTCTTTTTGCCAAAAATATGGAAACCTGTACAACTTAATATTTTTCCTGAGTGGAAGGAATTAACCTTCCACTTCTCTCTTGAGAGTCAATTTTTTAAAATGTCAATTTCCTAGCAAAGAGAAGGCTTAGCATCTACTCTGCAGTGCTTTCTCTAGAATGAAATGTGTAAAAACAATACAGTTTTAAAATATAATAGTAGATATTTTCTTGGTGGCTATTATAGAACATCTTATGAAGTATAAACTTGATTTTCTTCCAAAGCACCAAAGTTAAAGTGTACCTGTATATACCCACAGTAAATAATAGCAGTAAGAAAGTCAAATTTACAGAACAATGATGAGTCATAATTTGGAAACAATATTGCTCACTATACTTAGAATGCATTTTGTAAAACGTTTTCTCTGCCACTATGTTACCATTAATTAACTGGTTGCTAATTATCTAGGCTATTGAGAAGGCAGTGGCATGGATAATAAATTACAGGCCCCTTATGGGCAGAGACCATATCTTATATTTTATTTGTATTCTGTGGTGCCAAATAAACAGATTTAGATAAGAAATAGACATGTACAGTGTACTTAACAAAATTCCTGAATCACTCATATTCTAGAATTGTTATGTATGTGTGTGTATGTGTGTGTGTGTATATATATATGATTTTGTCTAGCATCTGGAACATCAGAATGCGTAAGACAAAGCTTTGAAGGTATGCTGCTTGGAGTGATCAAGCAGGAGCCACAGAGCTGCCCAGCTTTCCAAAATGTCTTCCTGTTTCCCACTTCATTGTAGAGACTGAGAACCACACCTCTTCAACAAACCAGTAGCCACAGCTGAACTGTGTGATTCACCCTCTCCGTGGCTGAGCATGCTAACCGATCTGTGCTTTTTAAGCTTTCTCCGAGGCTTCAGGCTACACGGAGGAATAGAAGCTCTTCCAACTTAACGAATTCTAAGACTTGGAGACTTTGTTATGCCTTTTCGTGACCTTGCAGTCAGTTTAGGCAATGATTACAAAAGCAATTTGGAAAGTTAAAAGTGAACTCTGTGTAAATTCCTTACTAAGTAAATGAAAGACACATTATCTGCCCACAGATCATTGAAGGTTGTTTTCCATTCTAGGATATTTATTGGCATATTGATAGTCGCAAAGAGTAGTTCGTAATCTTCTGTGAGTCACAAATCCCTATGAGAATCTGAATACTTTTCTTCTTCCCTTTTTTCCTTCATTTCTTCCTTCTTTACTTCCTACTTTCCTTCCTCCCCCCTCCCTCTCCCCCTTTCCTCAAACATATTTGCTTGACTACTGTGTGCCAGACATTGTTCTAGAGGGTCTATGCTTTGCAGTTTTTCACTTCCCAAAATGTCTGTTTGCATATATACATGACATTTTGCATAGAGTTTTAGGGATTTTATTGAACCCCTAAAGCTCTCTAGGGTCAAGAAACTAGTATTTAAAGTAACTATATGGCTAAAAATACTTGACATTCTTACTAGGCAAAAACTTAGTATTTGTAGGAATAACAGAATACATTTGTCTTCGGGATCTGCCCAGCAAGACAAAATCCTCAAAGTAGACGCATTCAAATCATGAACAGTATGGAATGGGAGCTGAGGAGTCTGACATTTCACACTCAGTCAGAATTGCTAACCTATACAGTCTTGAGGCTCTTCTACTGTATGTGAGAGGAGTGGTTGGGTGCATTAGAAACTTTCAAGGACTCCTTTTAAGCCTGCACTTAATGAGAGAGGAAGAAGAGCCCCCAAAATTTAAAAATTATAATGTGGTCACTGAATCTTACTTTGTGTCTCTAAGTCTCCTTTGCCATTCTGACTGAAAAATTGATCTATTTATTATGCACCATTGCTTAGAGAGCTAATGTGTTAATATATGATGAAGGGTTATACATCTACTGTGACTTGAGTGATGAAACTTGTCACTCTGACCTTTAATCCAGAATGACTTTTTTGTTCTCTGTCAGTACTCCACTTAGGCTGAAAGGAAGAGATCTAAACTCTAAAGAAGACTGTTCTTCTAAAGAACTGGTGTTCTGCCAGTTAAAGAAGGCTCTGAAAAATCTCAAGTAAAGCAGAATTTCACTCTTGAGCCTTGTGGTATCTCTGGATTTTGTATTTCTGTTTTTCTGTGTGTTGAGTTGTAACACCAGATAGTTCCTTGAAACACACACATAAGCAGATACACAATGTGGGTAAACAACCCTTCTCTTCACCCTGATCACCCAATTAACACAGTTTCTACTTTTCCGTCATAGCTGCTAGGACGGAGAGAGCCTTCATGTGAATATATACATCTCTTATGTAACTTAACAATCTGACATGCTGAGGTGAGGAAAAACTCATGTGGCAAAGTGAGATATGGTGATTTACAGCTGCTACGTGAGAGTAAAATTAAAGCAAAGTCACTTGTTTTATCCTGAACAATACAGACTATGAAGGTTCTCGGCTTGACCAAGAAAACATAGTAATGCTATTCAGATTCATACACTGCATCTGTGGCTTGGACATGCAGTGTATTTTATATTTTGTGTTTAAGAGAGCCCAGTTTAGCATGGTGGAAGCCTAAATCTTGGGAGAGAAAAGCTGGGTTCCAAAACATTTTCTTAAATGCTTAATAAGGAAAGCATCTTTTAGTTTCCCTACCCTTTATCTATAGTAAATGGTCATTATGGCTATATAATGTATATTCTTTTAGATTCTGTGTTTTATATTACTAATTTTGTCCAAAATCATTTAGCAAATAGTTTCAAATAATCAAGTTCTGGAATCAAAGTAAATTTACTGCTTAACCCACAGAAGGAAAAATTATGGGTTTTGAAGAAGGAAAACAATTTTGGACAAGAACTTGTATTAGAATCACCTTATATATACCTTTAGAGCTCTTGTTTCATAGTAGAACCAAGACACAATGGAACTGTTTCAACATAAAGGGTTTTTGGAAAGAGTCTTTTGGAAAGTAGTATCTCCTATGTCTATATTCACAGATTAAGGTAAAATGAAAAGTACAGAAACTCTGACTTTTCTTTAATCAGGAAGTAGCACTAGGCTTCTTTGGCTAGACTACTGCTATGTCAAATTGTAGAAATATTTCCGTGATCATGTGTTTTATAGTTAGGCTATTTTCAGCAGAGCTATTCCTATCATTGTGAAACACTCAATTAAATCATCTGATTCAAATATGAAGAAGACTATTCTTCATTGGAACAAATTTTTGACCTGTAGAAATACTCTGTTTTAAAAATAAGCTTAAGCATAAATAGATATGTTTAAATATAACTTTCTCAAAAACTGCAATTATAGGAGACTGGACTCATTTCTATACGTTGAGATTCACGTACTGTAATAGATTGTCAATGTGTTGCTGGAATAATTGACATGCATATAAATCTTACATTTTTCAGATCATTTAGGTACTTATATATGTAAGCTTGAGACTACCATTATCAAACACGACTGGAATATGAATATCTTAGATTTTCTGGTAGACCAAAGTACTATTATTATTTGTCCTTTTTCCATAATGAAGAGAAATGCATGTGATTTTGCAGAATTGTTGCATTCTTTGAGCTCTTAGTTGCTAGTGCCTAACAAGTAGTCAATTAGGAAGAATGGTATATGATAGGGTTGTAATAATAAATACACATTAAATGAGTACATTAGTGCCTACATAGTGCTGAATCAATTGAAATATATAGTCTTTGGGAGCTCATAGCCTAATGACAGAATCCCATCAACATTACTTAAGCATAAAAAGGTAAAGCATTTGAAGCAAAATAAACTCTCAGTGAAGGTTGAAGGAGAACAAAAGGGGTGATGTGAGGAGACTGTCCATGCTGAAATCTTTAATAGAAGGTGTGATCAATTGATAGAGAATTCTAGCATATCTAGTCCACATGTTTAATTATTCCAGGAAGTGATAATTATCGATATCAACAATTATAAGGATTATTGATGGTAGAAGAGCTTGAAGTCTTAGATTTCAGTTCAACTCGGCACGTATTTGTTGAATGTCATATTTGTTGTGGCACATGCTGGTTGCTGTACTGGGTGTATTAACAGAATCCTCCCCTCCAGGAGCTTATAGTCTAGTGGAGGGAACAGATTTATAAATGCTTAATTTATTACCTTTTTTAGTACAAGGATGTACAAAAAAAACTACAGGAGCAAAGAAAAAGTTGGGACTGTTTATCCCTAGAGGAGTGAGAAAGCCTGGGTCTTCAAGGATGAGTAGAGAGAAGGAAAGGATGTATTAGGGACTCCCTACATGATATTTGTGGCCAAGGAGATTTTGAAATTTATCAGCAAGATTATGAACAAATGAAAATATAAATTTAAGTGGCCAATAAAGCAGAATAAGTTGTGTCTATTTATATTTGTTACAAACTATGGACTTCTCGGCTTCCTAACTTTTAAAAGTTTATTTACTCTGTTATATCTCTTAGATTAAAGGAACAAATAAAACTAGGAAATTAGTATATGATGAAAAAGATCCCATATGACCTCTGGTAAACCTGAGGGTAGTAGATGACCTCAAGGTTCCCAGTTTAGGAAGATAATTACCTCTGTGAAGATTAGGAAGATTGAATGATATGAATCCATTATGAATTAAAACTTTCTAAAAGATTAAATCCATCTTTTACTGGGAAAGTAATAAATTCTCATTTATAGTTGGAGAGTACATATTAATTTAATCCAAATTAGTATAAAGCTTTAATTAAGAGAGTTTTGTTTGCTTTTAATGGCATTAACTTTCTAATAACATTAATTTATTTAGAAAGGGGAGGGTTGTTACTACTGTTTCCCCCAAAATGTTCATGAGTATTAGTCACCCATAAAATAGAAACTGCTTCTCATCTGCTTTGAACCTTTCATTCTTCCCGGGTCATGGGATCACTGATTTGTGAGGTGCAGTAAAACCATGTCATATGAAAAGAAGCAGACCAAGGGCCAAAGATAACAGTGCTATGTATACTCTCAGTGGCCAGTGAAGATTTTATTTTACAAGACTGTGTCCGTGTTTGGTCAGTAAAGCTAAGGCGGAAGGTGAATGGAAGAACATTACTTTAAAGGCATTAGAGAACATGCTGGAGGAAAGCATTTTGAGTGCAAACATTCCAAATGGGGAAGAAGTACAGAATCCGCATAGAGCCGGCCAAACGCAGCCTGTGTTTCCCATCTATGGATGCCAGCACACAGGCAGCGTCATTGCTGCTCGACTGTTTACTGCTGTGAAAACATTGCCACTACCAGAAAGCTTAATTCCCTTCCTCTTTCTTTTCTCTCTTTTCTCCCCTCCCTCCCTCCCTTCCTCACTGATCTCCCCTTCCCTTCATTCCATCCTTCTTTTTTTCCTTTAGAGAGTCCACATGAACTTTGGTTTAAAAAGACTAATTCCAGTCTTTTATAACCAAGCCTAGAACTCAATCCGATATGTAAAAACAAATTTGAATGCTTCATCTATTTCATTTGAAAGGCTAGGAGAAGGGCATATTTTAGGGGAAACAGATTAAACCAAGAAAAATGACTTTGGCTAGCTTGTTTAGCCTTGTTAGACCACAGATTCCTCATTCGTGAAATAGATTATTGAACTGCATGCTTCTTACCTGACTTCTGGCTCTAAAATTTCATGGTTCTATTTTTCTGGTTTTTTTAAATATCTTGAGATCTTTCAAATGCCTAGTAACTGTGTGTGCATGTGTACTACCATATGCTAGTAACTAGTCATCATCAGGATGGCCAAATTTATTAAAGCTTGATCTAGATAAATGGTACAGTAAATCAAGAAATACTATATTTGAATGAAGTCTCAGAAACAAGTGTTTACACAAATATATGATTAGATGTTCTCCATCCTTACATTGAAAATACTATTCTACTCTTTTGAGAAAGCCTTCATGAAAGGAATGGAGTTTGAAGGAATTTTTGAATTTTTGGCTTATCCTTAGATGCCCAGAAGAGGTTTGTGTAATTTAACACTCCCTTGTTTCCATGGCTTTCCAAGTCAAAAGAAGGAACTTAAATGCTTTCCTTGCTGGATAGTAAGAAAAACATATTTCCCTATCCTTTTGAGAGGAATTAGTGAAATTATATTAGAAAGAGCATTACCAAATCAGATGTCCTGCCTATTTAAATTTTACCCATGTAATTATGTGTTTATCGTCCACTTCCTAATTGAATGGATATATATCTTCTTTTAAAATTTTACACAAACATTATCACATGTCTTCATTAGACAATTATAAGCTGTCATTCATGATTTGGAGTTGTATGGTATTTGGGTAAAATATAAAACAAATTATAAATATCTTAAAAGAACAGATCGAACAGAAATATTTATTAGGAACATAAACAAGATGAGGCAAATCCCCAAAGAACCTGCAAAATGAACTAATGCACCATGCTAATAAGAATCAAAGGGTTACAAGTGAAAAATGTGCATTTGAGTGACACTGATACCACCTTTAATGGCCTCTTAACTAGCCTTTTAAAACTTGACCAGCTTTTGATTTTTCCACTGAAGAAATTTAAAAGAGAAAATACCACTATTGAATATAGTCAGCTTGCCCTCTGCCTTGTCTTTGTGGACCTACAAAATCCAGACATGAAGTCTGGTACGGAAATTCTGACCTCCTTGATCTTTCTGACAGAGTTAAAAGGAAAGTCAAAGACCGGTGTTTTATTACGTAAAGGCAGTATTGCATTGCCTGTGGCCTCAAACATCACTCTTTTTTCAATTGAGAATTTCCAAAGAACGGCATAAACCAGGATAGTGCAGTTATAGGCAAAATTTCACAACGGTGTGTGGTAAATCCTGATTAAATATGGAGACGAGCTCTTAGAGTGAGGCAGTCACATTCTAAGTATCATTAGAATATTTAGAGTAAATTTCAACATGTTCTTCCTACTCTTTATTTCGCTTTAGGGTTTCTTACCTCCAGGAGAGATGTAGAAATAGTTGAGTTGAGCTTCATGCACCAAAGTACCCTTAAACTTGACCTCCGTGTCGGCAGACAGGTGGCTGGGAAGCGGCTGGTATGCAGGCGTACCAGGCTGAACAAAGGCTCGAAGCATTGTGAATTTCCAGATATATATCAATTGGTTGATTTTTAAAGCTAAATAATTATCCAGCTCATGATCTCTTGTAATTTTTTAAAACCCAGAAGCCATTCCTGCAGTAACATTTGAGTGCCACAAAAGTTTACACGGCCATATCATATCGCTGCAAGTTTAGGTTACAGTAAAATTACTTTTAAGTTTTAGAATTCTAAACAAAACAAAACAAAACACCTTCTTGCTTGATTCTTTTCAACCTTGTATTTTCTGTCTTCCCTGCTCTGCTCCCTGCCTATGTAGGGATGGGCCTCTCACCCAGTGGCTTTACGGGAAAACTTGGATTGAAATGTGAACTTCATGGTTTCTGTCAGCCTGTCAGCTCATCACCTCCCTAAGGCATGATGATCTCTGGCTTTTATGTATCTCCACGGACTGCTTTGATAGACCCTCTTGTGTGGAAGAGTGATAGGTTTGTCCAGGGGTTGGTAGACCTTAGGGCTGAGAGGCAGGAAACTTCAGTTGGAATGCGTACTTTAATAGAATTCACAGCCTCTTTCCCAGGGGAATGCAGCTCAAGTTGCAAAACTATTTTAGGGAGAAGAAAGTTAGGCCCAGTTCTGCATTTTATCTTGGTGCCACTTTTTGGGAGCCAGAACTCTTGGTTAATGTTTCTTTTTCCTCCTTGGCTATTTAAATTTTCTGTCCAGACTAAACTGGGATCAAAAGAGTTATCTCGAAATGATCTCATTTTAATTTTTAAAGCCGTATTGCTTTGGAGATAAATGATTGGGTCCTGAAGAAGTCTTCACAGTGTCTTCAATGATTACTGCAAACTCAGTCTTTCCTTCATTTTGCTTTGACATCTGAGAGATGTTCCATGGCATTTTCCCTCCCTAAGTCTGCATTTCACTTATCTCGTGGTGATGACAATGTCAGACTGTCTTTCTATTTGTATCAACAGTTTTCTTGGTATCCCACCCTTACGAAAGCCTAATTCCTTATGTCAAATGCCACAAATGTATAACATCAAACAAAAGATACCCAAAATATTCCTATTACTAGAGCCTACTCATGAGACAACAATGGCCGGTTTTTCCTCTGCCATTGGGCCTCGTGTTTCTGAGTTATGCTCTATTTTTCTCCCTTACTGCCACCTTTCTCCTTTGATAGTTTTGGAAAAGTCAGTCTTCAAGGAAAGAAAACTTACACTGTAACCAAAAAAATAGACCAGGCTTCTAGTTTTGTAACTAAGGTTAAAGTCACCAAGACACACAAACATATTCAGATCTATTAAGTGGTTGAACATCAGTGATGCAGTCTGCTTTGACTTCAAGAACGTGAGGGTAGGCAGGTTAGTGTAGGAATCTGTGTAGGGAATCAGAGCAGGGAATTACTGTTGATGGACTGGAAGCAACCTTGAATATGAAGTTTCAAGATACACATTCAATGATCTTGAGATGAAAGAATTTTGTTTTGATGTAAAAACTCTCATAGCCCATGGGCTTCAGAACTCAGATGTTCTTTAAAAAAAAAAAAAAAGTCAGTGTACTAAGGAGGAAAATGTTTATGTATTTTCATCTAAGAGAGTAAAATGGTCCTGTTCAAGGAAAAGCTGGAATCTTTTCCCCTACTTCCCCCTACTTCACATGCAGGTACGTAAGATAAGATAAAAGATTTCTGGTACACCAATAATTGCAAAACAAAGTTTAAAGCCCTATTGCCACCTTTTGGCAAGTTAGTAATTCAGATTCATAGGTTCCTCTTTAAGATACCTGCTTAAAATAGCACTATAAAGACCTTTCTTGTACCTTTGGATATCTGAATCATTACTGACAGGAAGCAGAAATTCCATGCCCAGACATTGGTCAGGTAAGAGGAGAAAAAAGATGTAGTTAGAATATCACAGCTGTTTTAACAGCAAAATACTATTAATATTTAATTACGTGTTTGGAAAGTTTGAATTTAAAGCCTTTTTTCCCTTTTAAAAACATGTTTTGTTGGTTTTCATTGCCCTATCATAATATTGTTGCTATTTTCACTGAAGATTTTTAAAATGTGTATGTAGTTAATACATTACTTAGATGATTAATGCCATCAGATGCTCAACTAGATATTTATAAACGTCTTTTGGAGCTGTTTCAGCCTTTACTATAAAAATGATATAGATAAGCACATACTAAAGTATACAACTTATTTGAACATTATTAAATGAATCAATAGCAGGCATATTATGTCACAGTTCCTTTCATTACTAAGTGATGAAATCACAGTCATATCTAATCTTTCAGCAGTTGTAAATTTTCTGTACCATTTTGAAGCCAGAGATTTATTATTAAATTTTATTTTTTCCAGTGGCCTATCCCTAACTTACAGCTTACAAAGGCAGTTTTTCAGTTAACACGTTCCTGAGAGAAGGAGAAGGGGAGGGAGGCTTCCAGGCATAATTTGACTATCAGGTTTCTGAATATTTAAAAGTAAAGATGAGATGTGTTTATGAATGTGCAAATGGAGTGTAGAAACAATGATATCTCGAAGCCAGGAAGTTTAGAAATTGTGATTTCATTTTCAGTCTGTATTCATTTGCTTAAGAAGATTTTACCAAATGCCTATTGTGTTCAGGTGCTGTATTTTTAAGGAGAACACAGTTTATTGAATATGTGTGGGTATGTATCTTTTCACAAAACCACCACAGATTTCTCTGTGGACTTAAATTTCGATGCTTTTATTTTGAGACAGAGTTTCGCTCTTTTCGCCCAGGCTGGAGTCCAATGGCACGATCTTGGCTCACTGCAACCTCCACCTCCCAGGTTCAAGCGATTCTTCTGCCTCTGCATCCCGCGTAGCTGGATTATGGGCACCTGCCACCACGCCTGGCTACTTTTTTTTATATTTTAGTAGAGATGGAGTTTCACCATGTTGGCCAGGCTGGTCTTGAACTCCTGATCTCAGGTGATCCCAAAGTACTGGGATTACATGTGTGAGCCACTGTGCCTGGCTTGACGCTGCATTTTTAAGCTTTAACCCCAATGATTGTTTTTATTTATTCAATAATTATTGAATAAATCAATTCAATACATAGATTATTATGTATTTAAGATGGAAAGGAGATTTTTTTCTATTTTGTAGTTTTGAAGACGCTCATAATTTGTTTGATGTGCTTTTTGCAGTGTCCATCTATGGAATTTGGTTTTATGATAAGGAAGAATGCCAAAGAATTGCAGAGCTTATGAAAAGTAAGTACTAAAAGGCTAAATATTTTTCAGGACCTGGTACTTTTGTTTGTATTTCTAAGTGTATGTAACTATACTATACTCTTAACAGAATATATCTCCCACAGCAGCCCTTTTCACAGTGGTTAGGCAGACATTTAGTATTTATTAATAAATGAAAAATAGACATAAACAACTTGCCACATTTTCACTAGGTCATATTTATCATCTAGAATGATTCATTTTTTCCCGTGTGTGAAATATATATGAATTGTTCCAGATGGCAGTTTTCTTTAATATTTTCATTTGTAAATTAGCAATTTTTTGCTTTGAAAAGTTATCAATATGCCTGTCAGTAAAAAGAACATTCAGAGCCATCCTAAATGCCTGCTCCAGATTCTGTAAAATCTTTCATTTCCTTCCTCCCGCAAGTGCTTTCCTTTAACTGTGTACACGTGTTCGTGGGAGCTCAGAAGTTCCTCCCATGTCTCACACACTGAGTTAAGGTAGTCTTTATTTTCAGTTTCCTTAGAAATTGCTGAGTTACTGTTAGCTTCGTGACCAGCCGACCGTCTCTCTCTTCCTTGTTACTGGTCTCTTTCTTTTAATCTCGTGATACCTTGTGATTTGTCCCATTCTGCATTCCGGGCAGCTCTAAAATTGCTGTCTGACTCCCCGCCTTGGCTCCCTGATTGCATTGGAAGAGGAGGGCTTGCCCTCTGCCCTGCAGTTGGTTGACTGATCCATTTCAGAGCCCAGGGCTGCTCAGTGTGAGGCAGTTATTTCCCTGCCATTTATGGGGATGGGTAAGAGCCTCCGAGTGAGATGAGTTTCCTGTACATGCTGTGTCACAGCCTGGGACTGGACTCAGCCAAGCACATAGGATGGCTGCTGCCACATGACACTGTAGCTCTGTGTGCAAAAGAATCAGTCCCCACTTTTAAATCCTGGGGCAATGAAATGACTAGAAAGTGACCTCACAGAAATGAAAAACAGGGAGCACCTTTTAAGAAATGAGATCGATTCCTGAAAGGCTAGCTAGAGATAGCTAACTTTAGGTAACTAGCTCAAGGTGCAGATGGTGATTAAGTGTATTCAAACTGGTATTTACCACTGTAACAACTAGTTCTAGAACATTCGTGTTACTGTAAATTGTGCAGTGGATAGTAATAGTAGGATTTCATACAGATTAAAAAGTACCCTGTCGCTCAGCCAAGAGGCCACGTTAAAATTGTCAGCATTCTGCAGTAATTACCTAACAACTCGGGCAGGAAATTGATTATTTACTAGCAATAAGCAGCTGATTGGTGTGGATTCAGACTCCCTCCCTAGTTAGAATTATGTCTCTCAGTAAGTACTCAGATCTGTGTTACCATAAACTTCATGGCAATAATAAGAATGTGAGCTGAAAGTCACAGCACATGACGGGAAAGTACATTTTCCTCGGCATCACCTAGCAGCATGTAGGAGCAATCTGGTCTCTTCTGCATTGTTTTCCAGGCAACGGAAGAACTCCTCATTGCTGTAAATGGTTTTTAAAATGGCCCTTCTTCTCCGAGTTAGAATGGAATCTTTACCATGATTTGAAACTGCCAGAGAGCTACAGGATTTGAGTTGCCAGAATTAACCTTGCCTTGTCTTCAAGGCAGTCTGTAAAGTCAGGAGTACTTTCCTCAGTATTTCAGAACTCTAAATTGGGTTTCCTTAGCTACTAATGAGAGCATCCTTTAGAATGCACTATGTGAGGAGTTGGCAAACTCTTCTCAAAGGGACCAGAGAGTGAGTATTTTAGGCTTTGCAGTCCATAGGATTTCTGTTCCAACTATAGAATTCTGCCCTTGTAATGCGAAAGCAGCCATGAACAACACGTAAACAAAGGAGCATGGCTGTGTTGAGCTTGACTGTGTTTGTGACTTTCTTTACAAAAACAGGTGGTGGGCTGGACTTGGCCTGCAGGTTTGCTTACCCCTACCCTAGGTTCATCTATGTAGTCAGTGAATTCAGGACCTCAACTCTCATTTTTCTCCTTTAAATTCCTAAGCAGCCTTATTTCTAATATGGTTGTAACAGGATGAAAACAACTAGGTGAGAACTGGGATGGTTTTAAACACTGTTTGTGTTGAATTGGTTTTTCGTGTTTGGACTTTCCCCTCTGTTTTTCTAGTCTAACTCAGTATGAACAGTTGAAAGCCCATCAGGGAACTGGAGCAGGAATTTCCCCGATGATCCTCAATTCAGGAGAGGGCAAAGAAGTAGATATTTTACGAATGCTTCTCAAGGCCAAAGATGAATACACAAAGGTGAGTGTTTGCCCTTCCTTGTGATACATACACACTTCAATTCTGCAGTGGGAATATTCTTGTTTAGAAACACTAGGTGCTGTGGGTGCTGTTCCTTCCACCAAACAAAATTATATTACAAATAAAAAATCTTTATTTGCCTTTAGTAAGCTAAAGGAAACTGTTTGCCTTTAGGTGGATTAAAAAATAGCCTGAGAAATCAGTAGCCTTCATATATACAAACAGAAGACTTACTACAGGACCCCAATTTACAGTAGCAACAAATGAACATAAAATTGTTTGCAATAAAATTCACAAGAAATGGACAAAACCTATATAAAGAAAATGTTTAAAAACTCCTGAAAGGCATAAAAATAGACTTGAACAAATGGAAATATACATCCTATTGTTGGATAAGAAGGTTCAACATAAAGCTCTTAGAAAAAAATCTCTAAATTTAAGGTGATCGCTAAATAAATACCACTGGTTTCTTTTCACCCCCCCTCCCCACTTCTCCCTTACTCTCTGATCCAGACAAGTTGAGTGTAAGGCTCATGGGAAGAAATATGCAAGAAAGAATAGCTGGGAAAATCCTGGCAAAGAAGAGCGATATTAGTAGGGGTTGGAGATGGGGGAAATGAGGAGGGATGGAGCGAACTCTCCCTGATTTTAAAACATTGAAGCCTAAACATTTCTTTCTTTATTTTTTTTTTTTGAGACGGAATCTCGCTCTGTCACCCGGGCTGGAGTGCAGTGGCCGATCTCAGCTCACTGCAAGTTCCGCCTCCCGGGTTTACGCCATTCTCCAGCCTCAGCCTCCCAAGTAGCTGGGACTAGAGGCGCCCGCCACCTCGCCCGGCTAGTTTTTTGTATTTTTTTTTAGTAGAGACGGGGTTTCACTGTGTTAGCCAGGATGGTCTCGATCTCCTGACCTCGTGATCTGCCCATCTCGGCCTCCCAAAGTGCTGGGATTACAGGCTTGAGCCACCGCGCCCGGCCCTAAACATTTCAAACAGTATGCTATTGATGGTTTTGATACCTAACAGCCCAATAGACCAATGGGACCGATTTAAGATTCTAAGTCAAGGATTAAATCCAGTTGTATATGAAATCTAGGATATGATAAAGATGATAATCTCAAGTCAGCTATTTCAGTGAATTTTTAAATAAATGGTGTTGGGGCAAGTGGTAGCCATTTGGAAAAATACAAAATTGAGTCTGTACCTTACAACATACACCAGGATAAATTCCAAATGTATTAGAAATTTAAATGTAAAAATATAATGATTCAAGTACCAGAAGAAAATCTGTATGGATTTCTTTATAATCTAGGAAAAGAGAAATCTTTCAGTTATGCCTTAAAACCCAAAAGCAATTAATTAAACTACATAAAAATAAAATAACATTTTACAAGGTTTAAATACAACACAAGCAAATAGAAAGATACAAAAACAACTGAGAAAAAAATTGTTTACACCAGAATAACAGGAAGGTTATTTTATGAAGAGCTCCTAAAAATTAAGAAGTACAAGATTAACACTAGAAAAGTGGGCAAAAAATAAAATTAAAAAAAAAAAGAATTTGGAAGCTAGCTGAAATAAAAGTATCTAACTGAATATCATATTATGACATAATTACTTAGAAAAAAATTAGAGTGACTTCCAAACCCACTGCTTGAACTAAACAGTCTTAGTGGGTTATATTTTAAGGACAAAAAGAACTGTAAGAAATTATAAACTTCATTCATTGGTTTTATTGTTTATAGTAATGTTGGCATTGTAATTTTTCTACTGTTGGCATTGTAATTTTTCTACTGTTGTGGGTATAACAAATATGAAATTAGATAAACGTGGTTGGAACCAAAACCTTAGTGTAAGGGGAAAAAGAAATCAAATCTAATAAGTTAAAACTATATATGATTAAGTGGAAATATCAGAATTAGTTCATGTTTTGCTTCTTAGGTATAGAAACAAAAAGCAGAGTTTCTAACTGTTGCCCTGAAAGGACTGGCAGTAAATAAAAGTGGCTAACTCAGTGGCAGTAAAGCTTCCATATCACCCAGATTGCTATTTCTAAATACTACTTCCTTCCAAAAGGTGTCAGGGCTCTTTAAAGGGATTTCTGATTCCAGGTCTGGAACAGTAAAACCAATAGGGTCATGTGAACGGGCACAGTAATCAGCTTCAAGGACACTGATCAGAGCATCAAATTCTTACATCAATAGGAATGACTGTAATGGATTAAAACACATTGAATGTATAAAAATCCATCAGTTCATGGTAATGAGAAAGAGAGCAAGCAAACCAAACATATAAAACCAAGCAGAATAATTATTAGTCATCCTTTGAAGGTGCTAAGGCACCAACCCCTTCCTCTGAAGCTTGGTAATTAATGGGAATGAATTAAGCTTTTATCCTGCCTGCCCTAAAGGGACTATATCTCAGAGTAATCAAACAGCCCTGGTCAATGAGGGAGAGCTCTTCTCTACCAAAGAATTCCAGCTAGTACATGTGGAGGGAATCATAGAACTTAAAGACACTCTAATTAAAATAATTGATTCAGGCAGTGATCATCAGTAATATTAATGTTATGGGAAAGGTTGATAGAAACTTGACAGTGGAAGCGTCAGTCTGCCTCCACCTGAACCCCATTGATTATCATCATTAAAAGTTAGATAACCAGACACTCTGGCTTCTAATGTGATAAGATATCAAATGTACAGCACCATCTTGAAATATACTTGCCCAAAGAGTTGATCCTGAATCTCATTAAACCTTGAGCTCTAACTTTTTAGTTTACAGAAAGTGAAAGTGAGTGAGGGAGTGAGGGGAGACCAGGTAGAAAAACAAATTAAATGATGCCACGAGGAAGCAATCAGAAAAATCCTGAATGAAGTGGCACATAAGAGCAGTTGGACAAGTTTCTTGAACATGCTTTGCCTTGACTGTGAGCTTCTTGAGTACAAAGAACGTTCTTTATTTATCTTTATATCCCTTGTTGTCTTCAAAGTACTCAGCACATAATGAGCTCTGAATAATGGCTGTTGAATGAAGGAAGGAACGTGAATGTGAATGAGCCACAGTTTAATTCTCCTCCTATTGTGTGGACTGGACAGAGATGCCTCAATCTCAGCTTCAGACACTAACAACTATTTCTATACTCGTTTTGTGTTTTTTTAATTCTTCAAAAGTCATTAAAATATATTATGATGACTTGGCAACTAGTTGAATAATTAAATAGTGATACTTATTAATTATACTATATTATGCACACTAAAGATTAATCTTTAATATGTACACTCACCGATCTTGAGCGATACATATCTCCTCTCTCTGGCCTGTATAATATTCCTCTGCCTTAATGATCCCAGGGCCGGGTACCCAGCAACTAGGGACCACTCACACAGTTTAGAGCCTGCTGGAGCTTCTCACACTGGCCAGTCTTAACCTGTTTCCCATGCCCTGCCTTGCCTACGCCTTCCCCTTGCTGCTGACACCCGGAGGCTTCCACGTGTGGCCCTGTGCAGCGTGGCGTGCCTCTTGTCTCCAGGGCCTGTGAGTATAATCAACTTTGTTTTCCTGAGACTCCCCTGTGTCTCCTCTGGCCTCACATAAAAGAACGGCACACACATTCTCTCTCGCTCAGGAACACTCACATACGGTTCTGGAGATTTAATTTAGGCCATCACTTTATACTGTGCCTATGTCTTGGAATATTTTTCCCCTTATTTTATTTACCCTTCAGAATTTACATATCCTTTAAGGCTCAGTAAAAATGACACTTTTTACGTGGAGTTTTCCCAGATCTCTTTAGTCAAATTAATGACTCTTCCATGTGAACTCAGTCTATTACTATTTAAAACGTGTTTTGTTCTTCCTCATTTATTACATTAAGTCAGCTTCTCCCAGTACACTGTAAACTGGTTGAAGTTAAAACAATGTGCTGTTCATCTTTATGCCCTCACAGATTTGTTATAATGTTGACATGCAGACACTTGATTCCTGTGTAGACGATGCTTTTCTGTAAAAATCAAATACATGTTGTTATATGTATAATGTCAATTGCTCCAACTGTGAGATAAATAATAGAGGAAATTATTTCTTCTTCCATTAACAGCCAGATGTTGTGATACAGTGTGCCAGGACACCTGCATGATTATGCTACTTTCCTAGTCTACATTTTTCTTGGTTTGTCACTGCGCAGTACAGGAACCCTTGGAGTCTTCAAGCCTTCCCTAAGATGGCCTCAGATTATTCTTCTAACCCTACTACACTGTACAAATATTTGAAGCTCCTGCCAAACCGAATGCCCATTTTGCCTCCTGAGAGTGCTTTCATGCTTTTTCTCACACTGTTCCCTCCCCTTCTTCAACCATCAAAATATGATCAATCTTTCAGGGCCTGTTTCAGATGTTCTTTTTCCATCCCCTTATTTTTGGCCTGCCTAACTAGGTGTGCATGCGCCCCGCTAGCTGCCAGTGCCTTATGTTTGGAAGGAGCATTCCATCGCCTTCGTACATTCGTGTTGTCTCTGCACTCACACACAGATATTTCAGAAAATGTGGAGACCCTGAGGAGAGTGGTTCTGAGATAGAAGAAAGGGGTGAAATGCAGAGGTGGTGAGAGAGAAGGAAAACAGAATCTTCCTTCAGAGTTATTGTTGGGAAGTAAGTCTCCATTGCTTCAAGTGTTCAAGAAGAGATTGAACCGTCGTCACCTATTGGTGATGTGATAAAATAATTTGGCTTGTGTTGGATCACTATGAAACTAAAAGACTTCTGAGATGCTTTTCAGTGCTAGACTTACTTTTTTTGAAGTTTTATTTTTTAAATTATTTTTAATGAAAAATTAAAATTGTATATATTTATGGTATACAATGTGATATTTTGATATGCATGTATATTATAGGATGCCTAAATCAAGCTAATTAACACGTTTTACCTCACATATTTATCATTTTTGTGTGGCAAAAATAGTTAAAATCTACTTTTTTAGCAACTTTCAGTATACAATATATTAGTACTAACTAAAGTAATCATGATGTACAATAAATCTCCTGAACTTATTCCTCCTGTCAGATTGAAAGTTTCTATCCTTTGACCAACATCTCCAAAATCCTCTTACCCCCACCCTCCGGCAACTACCAGCCTACTGTGCTTCAATGGGTGCAGCTTCTCTGGATTTCACGTGGGAGTGAAATCATACAATATTTGCCTTTCTGTGCCTGGTTTATTTCACCTAATATAATGTCCTCCAGGTTCATCCATGTTGTTGCAAATGACAGAATTTCCTTGTTTTTTAAGGCTGAATAGTATTCCATTGTGTTTATATACCACGTTTTCTTTATCCATTCATTCCTTGATGGACACTTAGGTTTATTCCATCTATTGGCTATTGTAGTGTTGTGGTGAACACAGGAATGCAGCTATCTCTTCAACATACTGATTTCATTTTCCTGGGATGTATACCCAGAAATGGGATTCTTCGATCATGTGGTAGTTCTATTTCTAATGTTTTGAGGGGCCAACATACTATTTTTTTTTTTTTTTTTTTTTTTTTTGAGACAGAGTCTCGCTCTGTCGCCCAGGCTGGAGGGCAGTGGCGCAATCTCGGCTCACTGCAAGCTCCGCCTCCCGGGTTCCCGCCATTCTTCTGCCTCAGCCTCCTGAGTAGCTGGGACTACAGGCGCCCGCCACCTCGCCAGGCTAATTTTCTTGTATTTTAGTAGAGACGAGGTTTCACCGTGGTCTCAATCTCCTGACCTTGTGATCCACCCGCCTCGGCCTCCCAAAGTGCTGGGATTACAGGCGTGAGCCACTGCGCCTGACCCAACGTACTATTTTCCATAATGGCTATGCAACTAATATTCCCATCAACAGTATTCAAGGATTTCCTCTTCTGTACATCCTTGCCAACACTTACGTTTTGCCTTTTGGATGGTAGACATTCTACCAGGTTTGAGGTGATCTCTCGCTGTGGTTTTAATTTGCATTTCCCTGATGATTAGTGATGTCGAGCATTTTCATATACCTGTTGGCCACATGTATGTCTTCTTTTGAAAAGTGTCCACTCAGGCCCTTTGTCTATTTTTTGATCAGAACATTTGTTTTCTTTTCCTCCTGTTGAGTTGTTTGAGTTCCTTATATATTTTGGACATTAATCTCTTATCGTATGTATGGTGTGCAGGTATTTTCCTTCACTCCGTAGGTCATCTCTTCACTCTGTTGTTTCCTTTGCTGTGCAAAAGCCTTTTGGTTGGATGTAATCTCATTTGTCTCTTTTGCTTTTGTTGCCTATCCTTAGGGTCACATCAAAAAAATCATTGCCCAGACCGATGTTAGGAAGCTTTTCTCCTGTTTTCTCCCAGTAGGTTTATAGTTTCAGGCCTTATGTTTAAGTCTCTCTAGAATTCTTAAAGTTGTGAACATCCCAAGAAGCGGAAGTAGGAAAAATGTCGAGCTGTCAGTATATATGATACTGGTAAAGTGAAGTCTGTCTAGTTTACAGGAGGTTAATAAAATAATTTGAAAACTTATTTTGGCCGAAATTTTGTGCATTCTCTTTTGAGAAAAAAACTTTCTGTGAATCTGCTTTAAAGTAGCAAAGATATTAATTTGCATTTAATCTCTTTTTATATCCGCCCTATTCAATTTCTAGTTGAGATGCAAGTGAACAATAAAATAACCAAATTTTAGTAAGAACAAGAGTCAGGACCAGAAATGATCTACAGACTGCATAGTTAGGCTTGGAGTATTCAGAAGTGGACTATTTGTGTTTTGTGGTTTAAGACAATAATTAATGGCCCTTTTCTGGATATAGCTGTGAGTTATTTATGAAATTACAGAAATTTTTTTGTTGAATGATAAAATTCAACAGAATATAAAAAGAAAATCACCAATAATCCTATAACCCAAAGGTAGAAACTTTTATTGTATTTTGTATTGTACACTTTTATTGTATTTTGTTTCAGACGTCTCTCTTGGCATAAATACATATGTTTATGTATGTATGTATTTGTGTGTGATTAAAACTGGATTATATGACATACTTTTTGAGGTTTTATTGTGTTTTAACCTCAGCATCCAACAGAGGAAGTTTTTGAGGTTTTAAAGAAATGCCTTGCCAGGCGTGGTGGCTCACGCCTGTAATCCCAGCACTTTGGGAGGCCGAGATGGGCAGATCACGAGGTCAGGAGATCGAGACCATCCTGGCTAACACGGTGAAACCCCGTCTCTACTACAAATACAAAAAATTAGCCGGGTGTGGTGGCGGGCGCCTATAGTCCCAGCTACTCGGGAGGCTAAGGCAGGAGAATGGCGTGAACCCAGGAGGTGGAGCTTGCAGTGAGCTGAGATCGCACCACTGCACTCCAGCCTGGGTGTCAGAGCGAGACTCCCTCTCAAAAAAAAAAAAAAAAAAAAAAAGGAAATGCCTTAGGTTCTCTGTGAAGAATCCATTGTATACTTTTCAGAAACTGTTTTCCCCAGGATTTTAAAGATATTTGGGTCGGGAAAAGCATAGAAAACTAAACAACTGGAAAATGAGCTACAAACTGCTGAGGTGGATGATTAATTCTGAGCACTCTGATAAGAGGGAGCAATTGTTACATAAACAAGGCTTTGTGGGTAGACAGTTGTAGTGACACACAAAACAGCTTCTGGAGACACATTTTAACTAGGAAAAGCTATCAGGGTTATGCATATTAACAGACAAAGCAGCCTCTTAGCCCATATGGATATGGCATAGGGAAGCTGGGAAAAATCTGCTTTTCTTTGCCGGAAATTCAGTGTTTCTGAGCATAGAAAAAAAAGAAATACAGAAAGGGTCATTCAAAGAAAGTAAGCATTCACGTTCTTTTAAATAGCAAGGCTTTTCATGCCAGAATTGTGTAAGGGATTATATCTCAGCCTGTATTCTTGTCTTATCTTGGTTTTCCATGAGTTGGGAAAGCCAGGCCAGTTGGTCCGTGCAGCCCATGCCATCATTCACCTAAGAAGAACTGGAAATAACGCTTTATGACTTATAAGGTGATTTCGCGTCCCACATAATACTTGTGCTGAATATAGAAATTATTGATAGAATGCCCAGAAGAAAATGATTAATGTTTTGTATGGTTAACCTCGCAGTGCATATAGTGGTAATAGATGTCACACCCGTAGATCACTGGATTAGAAAATACACATTGATAACTGTAAAATACATTGGGAATGTTGGGTTCCTGAGGGACAAGACTGTGTTTATATCTCATTTCATGTCAGGTACAGTGGAATATTTTGGGGCCTGAGGCCTTGACTGTACAGTGGAAACTAATGATGCTTCAGAGAGTCTGTCGTACAGAAAGCAGCATTCCATATTGTTTTCTTTAGTGTTTTCGCAAACTAGACACCAGTATCATTGCCATGCTCTTTTTGTGATGAATCCTACTGTGCTAGCAATTGCATGGTTGGTTAGATTAATATATGATAATGAGTCAGTGTTGGAAGTGATGAGATTTGTCTCTTGTCTCTTTCTCTACAAAATTCTAATTTGTAGTAAGTGGCTCAGAACGCTCAGATTTGAATTATTCTGTTTATGCAAGAAGTCATTTATTAAATAAAGATGATGTTAGTAACTTTTAAATCAGTGGTTTGAGTCAGCTTTTTGGTTTGTAGACCAAAAAAGGTTTAGTTGTTTTGTTACTCTCCAGTTTTAAGTCAGCTGCTTAAATTGTCCAGACATATTATTTAAGGAATGGTTTCTATATTTGTTTATCCTTGAAAGGCATTAGACTACATATATTTAAATGTATAGTTGATATATTAAGCATAGAACCTTTCAATTATATAGGTGTCTAAGAACCCCTGGTCCTGGAGGCTGGTGGTGTTAGTATTATTTAGAGCACTGAATTGTCCAACTAAGAAAAATTAAATTTGAACTTGATTTATACTCAAACATAGCTCTTAGAGAAATTTAAGAGATTTTGTTTTGTGCATGAAAATCTATCAAAATACAGCCATCTACAAATTAGATAAAAGTAAAAGGGTAGTCTTTTAAAAGACTAAATCTTTTCTAAGCCAAAACGAGGTGATTTTTTTTTTTCTGTTTCAGTGTAAAACCTGTTCTGAGCCAAAAAAGATAACCAGTTCCTCTGCTATCTATGACAATCCCAATCTCATCAAACCAATTCCAGTGAAACCCAGTGAAAACCAGCAACAGCGTATACCTCAGCCCAACCAGGTATGGAGTCCTCTGCTTGTCGTATTCAGTGTGTCTCTAGAATTCTTAAAGAACTTTGACCCAGAATATAGTCGGCGAGGGCCTGGTGTTGAAGAATGCTTTCAGGTAAACCCAAGAAAGAGGGATTTCAAAATACAGATTTTTTCATTATTAATAACTTACTCTTCCTAGAAGAGGGTTAAAGTTTTTACTTTTGGCATATACCACATTCTTTGCTAATCTCTTGTGAACTCGAACTCCTTAAAAGATAATGTATTTTTTAAAAAACAACGCACAGTGGCTGAAGCCTGTAATCCCAGCACTTTGGGAGGCCGAGGCAAGAGGATCACTTGAGGCCAGAAGTTTGAGAGCAGCCTGGGCAACATAATGAGACTCCATCTCTACAATAAAATTAGCCCGGCATGATGGCGTGCACCTGTAGTCCTAGCTACTCTGGAGGCTGAGGTGGGAGGATCACTTGAGCTCAGGAGTTTGAGGCTACAGTGAGCTGTGAGATGTGCCACTGCACTCTACCCTGGGCAAGAAAGCAAGACCGTGTCTCAGAAAACAAAAACAAACAAAAAAACACCCTAGAAAACTAATAACATTGTCAGAGATGACAGAAACATTGGGTCCATGTTCTTCTGGGGTGGGTGGTTTCCCCAGGCCACCTAAGAGAACAACAAGCAAGGTAACAAAATTGAACTGAACACTTCTGAGCGCCTCCTTTGTGCCAGGTGCAGCGCTAGCGCAATGCATGGGGCAGCTGCCGCAGAGAGCTCAGAGTCCAAAGGAGCGGTGTAAAAGTCCTCTTCAGACATGATGACTTGTCACTGTATTTGCAATCTAAATTAGAAATATGACATCAACTTTTGTATTAGAGTGTGTGTGTGTGTGTATGTATGTATATATATATTTCAGAATAGTACAGCAGTGACAAAAATTGTCAATCTGCAAGTCCCATTAACGATTGTAAATATAATATTGCTATGTCATTTTATCACGACTATGACTAATTAAAAAGATTTTCTTAAAGGAATTAGTTTAAATCAATTTTGAAAATGAACATGGAGCCAAAAGACATAAAGACTAGTAATGAAAATCTTATGTTGAATTTTTAAAGAGAAGAAATCTTTCTAATTTTAGCTTTCTTTTATTGCTTGTTTTCCATGGAAAGTTTTTGTTATATTTTGATAGCGAGACCTGAATATTTTGACTTTAAAATGAAGCTTGTGTTTTCTTTTCTTTTCTTTTCTTTTTTTTGAGATAGGGTTTCATTCCTGTTCCCCGGGCTGGAGTGCAGTGGCACCATCTCAGCTCACTGCAACCTCTGTCTCCTGGGCTCAAGCGATCCTCCCACCTCAGCCTCCCAAGTAACTGGGACTACAGGCGTGTGCTGCCACATCTGGCAATTTCTGTATTTTTTGTAGAGATGGGGTTTCGCCATGTTGCCCAGGCTGGTCTTGAACTCCTTAGCTCAAGCAGTCTGCCTGCCTTGGCCTCCCAAAGTGCAGGAATTACAGGCATGAGCCACTGTGCCTGGCCTTCTGTTTTCTCAGTGCAACAGTGCAGAAAGCAACATAAGTAAAAAGCAGGAAGGAAGTAGCTTTGTAACTGGCTGGGCCAAGGTAGATTTTATGTATCCAAGGACTTTTGAAATCCTACCAGTATATATTTGAAAGGATCAACTTAGATTAAAAGTCTTCCGTTTCTTTCCAGCCCTAGATTTCCATAATTCTGTGAACAACTACTAGAAATTCTGAAATTCTTATATGCTTTTGTATTCTCATATTACTCTGCAGGCTTAGATGGACTTCCTATTAAAGAGATTGTTAGTTTTTTTAGTGCATATAATTTCCTACCAAGGTGGTTCCCAATCTGTGAAACCCCAGGCCCCTGAAGACCTTATGCCTATTTTTATCAGTCAACAGATAGTAAAATGTAACAACTGTTTTGGGGTGTACGGGATCATGCTGTGAAAATTTTGACATTAAAAGGGGTCTTTAAAGTTTATTGTAAGTTTTTTTCATTCTCTCTAATCCTTTGTAAATAGAATAAATCATCAGATAAGTTATGTTTCATAGTGCTCCCTTATATAACCAAATTGTTTGTAGACTCATGTCAGATATCTTTATTTTTTCCAGACCTTAGACCCTGAACCCCAACACTTATCCTTGACAGCTCTGTTTAGGAAGCAGGACAAAGCTACATGTCAGGAAACTGTGGAGGCTCCACAGACTCTCCAACAGCAGCAGCAGCAGCAGCAAGAGAAGCTTCCAATTAGGCAGGGGGTTGTACGCTCCCTGTCCTATGAGGAACCCAAAAGACACTCACCCTCTATCGAGAAGCAGCTCTGTCCAGCCATTCAGAAACTCATGGTCAGAAGCACAGACCTCCACCCATTGTCAGAGCTGCCTGAAAACCGGCCTTGTGGAAATGGCAGTACCCATTCTCTGGGAGAAGTTTTTGCAGGACCTGTCCAGCCAGGGTCTCCTCACAACAGTGGGATTTCTCGTGGTGTACAAAATGCTTCGAGAACTCAGAACCTGTTCGAGAAACTTCAGAGTATCCCAGGGACAGCAAACAAGTGTGACCCTAGTACACCAGCACCTGCCAGCTCAGCTGCCCTGAACCGCAGCAGAGCTCCCACTTCTGTCACCCCTGCGGCTCCAGGAAAGGGTTTGACTCAGCCACCACAGGCCTATTTCAATGGCTCCCTTCCACTTCACACAGTAGGACGTCAGGCTAGTGGAAGAGAACAGTCCACACTCCCAAGACAAACACTCCCCATCTCTGGTAATCAGACTGGCAGTTCTGGAGTGATCTCCCCTCAAGAGTTACTGAAGAAGCTTCAGATTGTGCAGCAGGAGCAGCAGCTGCATGCCTCTAACCGGCCAGCCTTGGCCGCTAAGTTTCCTGTGCTCACTCAGAGCTCTGGAACAGGGAAACCCTTGGAATCCTGGATCAACAAGACATCCAGCACAGAACAGCAGACTCCTCTTTTCCAGGTAAATCTGTACCAGGGGCAAAATAAAACAGCCTGGGCAGCATAGCAAGACCCTGTCTCTTAAAAAAAAAAAAAAAAACCAACTTAGCCAGGCTTGGTGTCACACGCCTATAGTCCCAGCTACTCGGGAGGCTGAGGTAGGAGAATCCCTTGAGCTCAAGAGGCGGAGGTTACAGTGAGCCATGATCGTGCCACTGCACTCCAGCCTGGGTGACAGACCGAGACCCTGTCTGTTAAGAAAAGAAAAAGACAAAGAAAAAGGTATTACTATAATGCAGTGAAATTTAGAGTCCCCTTCTGTGCTCTAGGGACCAACGTGTCACGTACATTTCTGTTTGGAGCGGGGTGCCAGAAGCCACCTCCATGCATCTTGATTGCCTGAACTTTCTACCTGGAAGGAGAATCTTCACTTTGGTTAACAATCTGAGAACTTCCCCCCACCTTTTTGAGAGCATTTACTTGTAGAGTTAAATCTTCATAATGTTAGGAGGTCTGAAGACCAACACAGACATGGGAGAAAACCCTAAGTTTTGACTATAGGAACTTAGTATGATCTGCCTTGAAATCAATCTGGAATGCCAAGCATCTGACCTCTTCTTGGTTTTCAGTCCACAGTAAATTATTGCTTATTCACTTATTTAGTAAATATTTTTGAGCACTTACTATGTGTCAGGCATTGTCTACCTGTGGGTCCATAATGATGAAGAAAATAGACTCCTTACCTCTACCCACAGCCCATGCTGTAGATTCTTGAAATAAACAAAAAACAGCATATTTCCTCCTTAAAGGTGCAGCCTGTTTTTATCCTTCTCTGTATCGTCAGTATAGCCTACAGAAGATCAGGAGAGATACGCATGCCACCCACCTCCACCCCCCACACAAACTGCCAGAGAGGGAGAATATGACCGTTTTTAGAAATATTCTGTCCTTTGGGGAAGATGCTTCTCCATGTCTATCACTGACTTGGGACAGTGAGGAAACCACATCTGCCTGTAGGTAACATCTGGAGATCTGACACCGAATTGTTTTCCCTTTGGATTGGAACACATTCATTGAAAGTACATTGGGTTTAAAAATCGGAAAGTTCTGCCTGTGTATCACATATATAATCACTGGCCCTTTGTCATGTTTTGTTATGTACCTTTTTTTTGTTTTTTGAAACGGAGTTTCACTCTTGTTGCCAGGCTGGAGCACAATTGTGCGATCTCGGCTCACTGCAACCTCCACCTCCTGGGTTCAAGTGATTCTCCTGCCTCAGCCTCCTGAGTCGCAGGGATTACAGGCACCTGCCACCACACCCAGCTAATTTTTTATGTTTTTTTAGTAGAGATGGGGTGTCACCATGTTGGCCAGGCTGGTCTTGACCTCTTGACCTCAGGTGATCCACCCACCTCGGGTTCCCAAAGTGCTGGGATTACAGTCGTGAGCCACTGCACCTGGCCTGTTATGTAATTTATAACAGTTTCTCAAAAATCTTTCACTTCTGGCTGGGCATGGTGACTCATGCCTATAATCCTAGCACTTTGGGAGGTTAAGATGGGAGAATCACTTGAACCCAGGAGTTTCAGACCAGCCTGGGCAACATAGTGAGACCCTGTCTCTACAAGAATTTTTTGATTTTAATTAGCCAGGTGTGGTGGCACGCCACTGTGGTCCCAGCTACTTGGGAGGCTGAAGTGCGAAGATTGCTTGAGCCCAAGAGGTTGAGGCTGCAGTCAACCATGTTCACACCACTGCATTCCAGCCTGGGCAATAGAGTGAGACCCTGTCTCAAAACAAAAAATTCAGTTTTCTGAAAACAAAGATCTTAGGCATGTACCAAAAGTCTTTGTGAGCCCCTGAGTCAAAGTGTTCTCATTTATTACTTATTAACATCCCAGGCCGGGCGCGGTGGCTCAAGCCTGTAATCCCAGCACTTTGGGAGGCCGAGACGGGTGGATCACGAGGTCAGGAGATCGAGACCATCCTGGCTAACACGGTGAAACCCCGTCTCTACTAAAAAATACAAAAAACTAGCCGGGCGAGGTGGCGGGCGCCTGTAGTCCCAGCTACTCGGGAGGCTGAGGCGGGAGAATGGCGTAAACCTGGGAGGCGGAGCTTGCAGTGAGCTGAGATCCGGCCACTGCACTCCAGCCTAGGCCACAGAGCAAGACTCCGTCTCAAAAAAAAAAAAAAAAAAAATCCCAAATCTGAGTACTGACTGCTATAGGAATAATATTTGTAACTCCCACTCCCCTCATTTCAGTGTTATTGACCCTCTTTTAAAAATGTCTGCTTTTTTCTCTTTGATGATTTAGAATTAGAAGAATGGGGTGAATATAGTCTGACTTAAATTTCTGATGTACAACTCCTTTGACTTTTCAGTACTCACAAATATCAAGAGCCAAGTGAGAAAGGCAAGCACTGCAGCAGCCCACGCTGTGCTCAGAATGCCTGACTCCTCCTCCGGGAGCATCACTGCTCAGCACCGCTCCTCGAAATGTCACGTAGGGACAAGTTAAAAGAAACAGCCTGCCTTCCTCTAGGCCAACTTTTGCTCAAAGAGATGCTAAGGGATTGATGATAAAATTACAGCAACTTCTAGCTTGCTGGCCTCCGTGCCTCCCTCTTAGGAGTTCTTTTGGGGAGTTCGGAGGCTGATAAATAACATTCTTTTTCTTCCGAGTTAGAAGCAAATGATAGCTGTAGGAGTCAGTCAGGTAAGGATCAAAATGTCACTTGCATAACTGAAAGGGCTGTTAGAAAACTTGGTTTCAGGTCTGTTTGCCAAGGGAGTTAGACTCAGCAGACAGGCCCTGGCAGGGCTGAGCAACAGGCAGCCTGGGTCACCCCAAACACATCAGCTGCAGAAGCTGAAGACGCGGGCTCTCTGCAGACAGGCAGATCGTGCAGGGAAGGACCCAGAAGGGGTGGAACCCACACATCAGTCTCCCTCCCGATGAGAAGTGAGTGAGGCCGCAGGAGGAGGGGAGCTGCTCTCACAGTGCCTCCTGTGCTCCAGGTCAGGAGGGGAATGGGTAGGCCCCTAACAAGGGTGGCAGGTCACACAGGTTGTGAGACTTTTAGGGCAGAGTCATGGACAGCCAGGTCTAAGGAAAAGGTCAGGAGTCCTAAATGCACTTGCCAAATACTAGTAGCCTGAAAACTAAGCTGTCAGCCAGAGGCCAAGCTTCACATGCAGTGGGAGCAGCCGCCACAGCACACCATACCAGAGCTGCTCAGTGATGCCAAGGAAGGTGCGCGGAGAGTGGAACACGAATCAGTTACCCATAGACTTCTCAGCTAGGGAAGCTGTGGACAGGGAAGCTTAGACCACCTGTATTTGCCGCTGCAAGTTGTCATGCCGTGAGCTGCTCCTGAGCCCCGCCCTCTGTGTGTATTTGCTGCGATGCCCTGAGCTGCTCCTGAGCCCCGCCCTCTGTGTGTATTTGCTGCGATGCCCTGAGCAGCTCCTGAGCCCCGCCCTCTGTGTATTTCCTGTGAGCAGGTCATCTCACCTCGGTGCGTCCCTGCTACAGCAGCTCCTTCTCTGCTCATGTCCCCCATGGTGTTCGCACAACCCACTTCTGTCCCACCAAAGGAAAGGGAGAGCGGCCCCTTGCCTGTGGGAGGCCAGGAGCCACCTGCTGCCGCCACCAGCCTCCTCCTGCCCATACAGGGCCCGGAGCCCTCCGTGATCACCAGCAGCCCACTCACCAAGCTCCAGCTCCAGGAGGCACTGCTGTACCTCATTCAGGTAAGCGGGCACGCCCTCTCCCTTTGCACCTGACTGCGCCTGTTGGCCTCCTGGCTGCAACTATGAGGTAAAGACTCAGCCAAGGCCTGCTTAGCTTCCGTGAGACTAGCAGGTGTGTGTAACACCTCATCCTGACCCCAGCGGCTTCTGTGCTCAGTTAGCTAGGTGTTATTTATAATACCAAGTGTGGCTTTGGGTGTCTCAGCTTTTCAAGGATTTTGTAATTTGAAGGACTCTAAGGCCTCCAAGCTGTCACCTGTCAGAAGAGAAGGAAACATACACTGGGAATTAAGCAGTCCCTGCGAGGACCCTGGGTGCTACTGGAGGCCCAGACAGAAAACTCACCACTGGCAAGTAGAGGTAGGAGCAGTCCTGGGCAAGGGGCTGTCTGCTGAGTGGGGAACAGGCCACTGAGCAAGTGGAAAACAGGGAGGGAAGCAAGTAATGGCCATGGCTGCTACAGGTGTGTTTTACAAGTCATTTTTGAAACCTGCTCATTAGGACGGGATGGAGTGACAGGACTCCTTGTGAGCCGCTTGCCTCACTTATCTATGAAATTATGAAATACTAATGAGTGCTGTAATAGCTAGCACTCCACAGAGCTGGTGCCGGGCCCTATTTTGAGTGCTACATACCTATTAACTCATTCACTCCTTTACACAACAACCCTGTTATTTTTCCCATTCTACAGACAAGGAAACTGAGGCTGAGCAACTGGCCTGAGGCACAGAACTATAAGCAGAGCTGGGATGCCCCCTGGCCTGGCCCCCGAGTGCCACTTCCCACGTACTCTCCCGTGGGCCTTGAATGTTACCAGGGACCAGCCTCGGGAGAACATTCAGCACAGGTGCCCTAGCAAAGCACACCCAAAAAATCAATGGTAGTCCTTGAAAAGGGGAACATTTGTAGCCAGACAGACTTCAGACACCCCAGTTAACATATTTAAGTGTCTTTTTGGTAGATAGTCTTTAAGAAAACTTTCGTGGTACTTTGCTTAAGCATCAGATGTGCTTGAGAGCGCAGGCCAGCCCCTTCTGTGGTTGTCTTATCCTACTCAAAAAGACAATGGTCTCGATCAGTGCAACATTTTTTAAAAGGTCACATGTTGGCCAGGCGCAGTGGCTGCTCATGCCTATAATCCCCGCACTTTGGGAAGCCAAGGTGGGAGCATTGCTTGAGGCCAGGAGTTTGAGACCAGCCTGAGCAACGTAGTGAGACTACAAAAGAAGGAAACATGTTTGAGGGAGAATGAAAGGAATGGGGCTAGAAATCAGCAGAAGCATAATAACAATCAGAGATAAATACGGCAAATGACTGAGCCTTACTAATTCATAAGTAAGTATCAGGATAAAAATACTTGCCACCTTTCAAAGCTATTCATGGTAAGTTCCTGAGGAATTAGATAGGACATCTGTGAACCTCTTTACCTTGAGCCAATTTCTTAAGTTTGAATTTTAAAAGATTCATATGTTTTCTGGCTGGTTCCATTCACATCGTCTTGAGACTCTGTTACTCCAGAGTAGTTGCTGAACATGGCAGGTTAGAAATTACATTCCCCTTCCCTCCACTCTCTGCATGCATTGTACGTCTTCCCATGTACCACACCTCGTATTCCCAGTCACTCAAGCAGCCTGTTTTTAGTCTCGGCCTCTTGTTAGGACACAATCTCATGCATAGGAACTTTTAACATCACTCTCTTCATTACATGAGAATGATGCTAACTCTATATGGGGTGCCAAGAGAGAAGGAAGGGGGATGGGAAGTGTGGGTGAATTACTAACACTGTAAAGAATTTGGGTGGGAGGGAGAAGTCTCTAGAATTAAAAAATGAGGAAAACCACTGATTAGACCAAGATTCTCACTTCTTAGCCAGGCAAAAGAGCCCAGAGATTACCAGTCTTACTCCTGCCCACTTGCAAAGGCCAGAAACTTTCCATAACTTATGGGAAGACTTATATTGGCTTTGATGAAGTATTGATGAAGCATATTGCAAGTACAATCCTAAGTCATGCCCAAAACAAAGTAGACACATTGTAGGTGACTTGGAGGCCCTTTAAGAACCACAGTGGCTCATGCCTGTAATCCTAACACTTGGGGGGCCAAAGTGGGAGGATCACTTGAGCCCAGGAGTTCAAGACCACCCTGAGCAACATAGTGAGATCCCGTCTTAACAAAAGAAAGAAAAGCCAGTCACGGTAGCATGCAACTGTAGCCCTAGCTACTCCCGAGGCTGAGGTGGGAGGATCGCTTGAACCCATGAGGTGGAGGCTGCAGTGAGCTATGATGGGACCACTGCACTTTAGCTTGGGTGACAGAGTGAGCTCCAGTCTGAAAAACCCCAAAAACAAGAAACCAAAAACACGCCACAGCAATCTCTGAACCAAACTTTGAGACCACTGACTTGGATCACGTCCTCCTAACGCCATGTCTTTTCATGCCGCAGACTCAGGCTGTGCTTGAGTAAACCTTGCTCCATGCTGCCATGTGGCTGGGCTGCCCATCTGTGCTGCATGTAATGAGCTCTTGCTACTGTGCGTACCGACCGTGGAAAACCATCAGCTCTGTCCAGCCTTGCCTTCAGCCCCACTGAACATTCACACGTGCAATTAAAAACCACCAGCTGTTAGATCAGACAGGGAGAGATGAGTGTCTCAGCCTCCAAATGCCAGTTCAGCTCTAAGACAGAGGAAGCTTTGGTGTCTGCCAACCAAGTTACATTCTCTTGGGTCTTTCGATTTGTTTTCCAGAACGATGACAACTTCTTAAATATAATCTATGAAGCCTATCTCTTCAGCATGACTCAAGCAGCCATGAAAAAGACTATGTGACAGCAAGTCCGTTTAAAACTGATTTTCAAGGTCCTTCTAGAACTCTGGCACAAGGTTCTTTCATGTTGAGTGTTGTTTCCTTCAATGTTTCTGCCTTTTTTAAAAAAAGTATGTATAATATGAAGTAAAATGTTTCAGATTTTTTTTATAGTCAAGTGTTTTTTATTATTATACTTTAATTTCTGCGATACATGCACAGAACATGCAGGTTTGTTACATAGGTATACACGTGCCTTGGTGGTTTACTGCACCCATCAACCCATCATCTACATTAGGTATTTCTCCTAATGCTATTCCTCCCCTAGTCCCCCACTCCGCGACAGGTCCCAGTACGTGACATTCCCCTCCCTGTGTCCATGTGTTCTCATTGTTCAGCTGCCACTTGTGAGTGAGAACATGTGGTGTTTGGTTTTCTGTTCCTGTGTTAGTTTGCTGAGAATGATGGTTTCCAGCTTCATCCATGTCCCTGCAAAAGACATGAACTCATTCTTTTTTATGGCTGCATAGTATTCCGTGGTGTATATGTGCCACATTTTCTTTATCCAGTCTGTCATTGATGGACATTTGGGTTGGTTCCAAGTCTTTGCTATTGTGAATAGTGCTGCAGTAAACATACATGTGCATGTGTCTTTATAGTAGAATGATAATCCTTTAATTATAGTAGAGTTACAATCCTTTGTGTATATACCCTGTAATAGGTAGAGTTATAATCCTTTGGGTATATATCCAGTAATGGGTAATAATTAGTTACAATCTTTTGGGTATATACCCAGTAATGGGATTGCTGGGTCAAATGGTATTTCTGGTTCTAGATCCATGAGGAATCACCACACTGTCTTCCACAATGGTTGAACTAATTTACACTTCCACCAACAGTGTAAAAGCATTCCTATTTCTCCACATCCTCTCCAGGATCTGTTGTTTCCTGACTTTTTAGTGATCACCATTCTAACTGGTGTGAGATGATATCTCATTGTGGTTTTGATTTGCATTTCCCTAATG
>NW_016804048.1:2876914-2903642 GCF_001698545.2 Rhinopithecus bieti
GTCTCTGCCCGGTTTTGTTTTCTAGATGATGTTGGCCTAATAAAATGAGTTAGGGAGGAGTCCCTCTTTTTCTGTTGTTTGGAATAGTTTCAGAAGGAATGATACCAGCTCCTATTTGTACCTCTGGTAGAATTAGGCTGTGAATCCATCTGGTCCTGGGCTTTTTTTGGTTGATAGGCTGTTAATTACTGCCTCAATTTCAGAACTTGTTATTGGTCTATTTAGGGATTCAACTTCTTCCTGGTTTAGTCTTGGGAGGGTGTGTGTGTCCAGGAGTATATCCATTTCTTCTAGATTATCTAGTTTATTTGCATAGAGGTGTTTATAGTATTCTCTGATGGTAGTTTGTGCTTCTTTGGGATCAGTGGTGATCTCCCCTTTATCATTTTTTATTATGTCTATTTGATTCTTCTCTCTTTTCTTCTTTACTAGTCTGGCTAGCGGTCTATCTATTTTGTTAATGTTTTCAAAAAACCAGCTCATGGATTCATTTTTTTTTTTAAGGTTTTTTTTTCGTGTTTCTGTCTCCTTCAGTTCTGTTCTGATTCTAGTTATTTCTTGTCTTCTGCTAGCTTTTGAATTTGTTTGCTCTTGTTTCTCTAGTTCTTTTAACTGTGATGTTAGGGTGTCGATTTTAGATCATTCCCGCTTTCTCCTGTGGGCATTTAGTGCTATAAATTTCCCTCTAAACACTGCTTTAGCCGGTGTGTTATGTCTTTGTTTTCACTGCTTTCAAAGAACTTATTTATTTCTGCCTTAATTTTGTTATTTACCCAGTAGTCATTCAGGAGCAGGTTGTTCAGTTTCCATGTAGTTGTGCAGTTTTGAGTGAGTTTCTTAATCCCGAGCTCTAACTTGATTGCACTGTGGTCTGAGAGACAGTTTGTTATGATTTCCTTTCTTTTCCATTTGCTGGGGAGTGTTTTACTCCCAATTATGTGGTCAATTTTAGAATAAGTGCGATGTAGTGCTAAGAAGAGTATATATTCTGTTGATTTGGGGTGGAGAGTTCTGTAGATGCATATTAGGTTCATTTGGTCCAGAGCTGAGTTCAGGTCCTGAATATCCTTGTTAATTTTCTGTCTCATTGATCTGTGTAATATTGACAGTGGGGTGTTAAAGTCTCCCTCTGTTATTATGTAGGAGTTTAAGTCTCTTTGTAGGTTTCTAGGAACTTGCTTTATGAATCTGGGTGCTCCTGTGTTGGGTGCATATATATTTAGGATAGTTAACTCTTCTTGTTGCATTGTTCCCTTTACCATTATCTAATGCCCTTGTCTTTTCTGATCTTTGTTGGTTTAAAGTCTGTTTTATCAGAGACTAGGATTGTAACCTCTGCTTTTTTTTTTTTCTTTCCATTTGCTTGGTAAATAGTCCTCCATCCCTTTATTTTGAGCCTATGTGTGTCTTTGCACATGAGATGGGTCTCCTGAATACAGCACACCGATGGGTCTTGACTCTTTATCCAATTTGCCAGTCTGTGTCTTTTAATCGAGTCATTTAGCCGATTTACCTTTAAGGTTAATACTGTTATGTGTGGACTTGATCCTGTCATTATGATGCGAGCTGGTTATTTTGCCCATTAGTTGATGCAGTTTCTTCATAATGTCAGTGGTCTTTACAATTTGATGTTTTTTGCAGTGGCTGGTACCAGTTTTTCCTTTCCATATTTAGTGCAGAGTGGACCTCCAGCAAACTCCAGCAGACCTGCAGCAGAGAGGCCTGTTAGAAGGAAAACTAACAAACAGAAAGGAATACCATCATTAACAAAAAGGACATCCACACAAAAACCCCATCCGAAGGTTACCAACATCAAAGATAAATCCACGAAGATGAGGAAAAAAACAACGCAAAAAGGCTAAAAATTCCAAAAACCAGAACACCTCTTCTTCTCCAAAGGATCACAACTCCTCGCCAGCAAGGGAACAAAACTGGATGGAGAATGAATTGACAGAAGTAGACTTCAGAAGGTGGGTAATAACAAACTCCTCCGAGCTGAAGGGGCATGTTCTAACCCAGCACAAGGAAGCTAGGAACCTTGAGAAAAGGTTAGAGGAATTGCTAACTAGAATAACCAGTTTAGAGAAGAACATAAATGACATGATGGAGCTGAATAAAACAGCACGAGAACTTCGTGAAGCATACACAAGTATCAACAGCTGAATCGATCCAGCAGAAGAAAGGATAGCAGAGATTGAAGATCAACTTGATGAAATAAAGCATGAAGACAAGATTTGAGAAAAAAAATGAAAACGAACAAATAAAGTCTCCAAGAAATATGGGACTATGTGAAAAGACCAAACCTATATTTGACTGGTGTACCTGAAAGTGACGGGGAAAATGGAACCAAGTTGGAAAACACTCTTCAGGATATTATCCAGGAGAACTTCCCCAACCTAGCAAGGCAGGCCAACATTCAAAATCAGGAAATACAGAGAACACCACAAAGATACTCCTCAGGAAGAGCAACCCCAAGACACATGATTGTCAGATTCACCTAGGTTGAAATGAAGGAAAAAATATTACGGGCAGCCAGAGAGAAAGGTCGAGTTACCCACAAAGGGAAGCCCATCAGACTAACAGTGGATATCTCTGGAGAAACCCTACAAGCCAGAAGAGAGTCGGGGCCAATATTCAACATTCTTAAAGAATAGAATTTTCAGGGGCCGGGCGCGGTGGCTCACGCCTGTAATCCCAGCACTTTGGGAGGCCAAGGCGAGCAGATCACGAGGTCTGGAGATCGAGACCATCCTGGCTAACACAGTGAAACCCTGTCTCTACTAAAAATACAAAAAATTAGCCAGGCGTGGTGGTGGGCACCTGTCGTCCCAGCTACTCGGGAGGCTGAGGCAGGAGGATGGCGGGAACCCGGGAGGCGGAGCTTGCAGTGAGCTGAGATCTGGCCACTGCACTCCAGCCTGGGCGACAGAGCAAGACTCCGTCTCAAAAAAGAAAAAAAAAAAGAATAGAATTTTCAACCCAGAATTTCATATCTAGCCAAACTAAGCTTCATAAGCGAAGGAGAAATAAAATCCTTTACAGACAAGCAAATGCTGAGAGATTTTGTCACCACCAGGCCTGCCTTTCAAGTATTTTATGTGTTTTTGCTTTTAGAAATCATGTCCTTCAGTACACCTGGTACCAAGAATTGAGTGGGCAGGAAAATTCTTTGCTCAGGTCACACTAATGCTAAGTGTAAAGTATGTTTCCTTGCGTGTGTGGGGCGCCTTTAGAAGAATCAGTGTCTCCGTGGGAAGGGCTGTCCTTCGAGCAGTGTGTCATTTCCATCAGGGAGCTCAATGTGCACAGTGCACGCCGACCACCAGGGGGCAGTGTCGTCCCACAAGTTAGCCTACAAAGGCTTTAATGAGCCTTTGGAAGTAATGACGGTTTTCTTTTACCAGACAAAGTAAACCTTTCATTTGTAAAAACCCAGTTGGCATGTTTTACCCAATCCTTTGAAGGAAGTTATTTCTAAAGGTATTTATAGCTGGTTTCTAGAGGATGTTCTAGGAGTTGACAAATGGCCCAGATTTCCAGCAACACTTCATCCATCCAGCCCATGGTATTTCTTTGGGACCCAAGCAGCAGGATGTGCCCGCCTAAGCTTCCGAATGGATAGTATATCACCCTTCACAGAACATGCTGAGGGGGAGGGCACAGGAGATTGTGACTGTGATGTTCAGGGCGTCATGATCTGCAAGCTGTGTAGCAGATCGAGTTTTATGTTCACAGAGATGAGGAGCTTAATCTTAGAAGGAGTCGGAAGAGCCCCTGCCAAGTTGTTAAGAGTATGTATGGGAATCAGTCCCTGCTGAGTATTCGTAATAAATAAAGCTTTGCATTTCTATAGCCCTTCTTATTCTCGGATAATAAAAAGATCTTAGATTACTGCACAGTAGGCAGGTGTTTTATTCTCATTTTATAGTTCATAAAATGGAAGCATGAGGAAAACAGGTTTCCCTACAGTTTCTGAGACCTAGGCTTGGACTTGAAGCGCTAGACCTTTGTTCAGCCATGCCATCAAGTGAAAGCATTGTTAGAACACCACCTCCCTACTCTTCCGCAGGAGGGTGCTTTTTCTTGTGAAGAGAAAGGGTGGGTGGAAAAGGGATTGACTGTTACGGAACCCTTGTTACGTGCCAGACCTTGGCGAGGAGTCTACTGTGTTATCCTCCAACACTTAGGAAGTGCTAAGTTCTTCTGTTTCTTTGGTATCACCTGCAACATCTAACATAGTGATAAACCGTGCAAAGTTTTCACAAAACACTTGAAATTAATAATTGCATATATGGTATCTCAATAGTCTTGTAAGGAGAACAGGGCAAGGACAGAGACACACTTGGATCTGTTATTCCAAAGCCAATGATAATAGTGCTTGCTTCAGCAACACATGTACAAAAATGGGACAAAATCAATGATCTGCTTAACTGCTAGCAACCTTAAAAATATATCTTTGATCTTAATGACATGTTTAGAGTTGCCTCACTAGCTAAGGAGAGATGAATTCCATACTTAATGTTCCTAACATATTTGCAGTAACAAATGATTAATTTCCTGAAATATTTCTTCCTTTGCTTCAGAATTGAGTAAACAGCACAGAAAGGAATATCAGTCGCAGTACCTGATGTGAAAAGGTGCCCATGTTCTGATGCAACAGAGGAACAAACCCAAGCCCAGCACGGTCAGACCTACCCTGCAGGCTTCAGTCAGGCCTTTCTAGGTCAACACCACAGTCATCTGTTTTGAAAAATAATAAATTCTCCATCCTTTACTGGAATAAATCATTTCAAAAGGGACAGGCCCAATTCATTTAGACCAAAGACGAAGGCAGCCTTTAAAGGGCAGTTGGTGATGGAGTGCTTATTTCTTCTACACAGCAGAGCAGATGAGAGTGTTTTTGTACAAAAGGACTTTCTCTAGTGAGTCCAAGAAATAGATCAAAAGGGTGATCTAAGGCACCCAAAGTTATAGATTTCATAAATAAATGGGCTTTTCTTCTTTCCCCTCAGCCCAAATTCTGAGAACATCATGGACACCACTCCTTAGGTGCCACTGGCTCCCAGGCAGCAGTTTTCAGCTAATTGAATCTCAGGTGGAGCCCTGAGATTTCTGTTCATAGAGGCAGCCTTACCCAGTGCAGTGGGCTTCAACCTGGCGGAAGTTCCGGAAGCCAGAGCTGTCTGCTGTGGGGACAGAGCACCCAGCCGTGGAGTCACACAGACCCGCCTTCAGTTCCTGAACAAGCGCATCTCTGGGACGTGGTTTTCTCACTTAGAAAATGAGAGACCCTCACACGGTCCACATGAGGATTAAATGGGAGCAGCATTTAATCAAACAGCTCCTCTGTGCCGTGGCTGCGGTGCGGGGGGCCATGCTCCAGTTGTTGGGAGAGGCCGGCAGCTGCTGGGCTGGCCTTCGTTTGCCATCTACCAGGACCTGCGTGTTCAGTCTGGCATTGGCACTTAGGGATCTGTGGTCACCTTGCTTTACCGTCTTCTCCCCTGCGTTTCCTTATCACTGGAATGAAAACAGTAACACTTCTGCCTTCCTTACGAAGGAGGTGCCACAGCTCTGTCAGAGGTCCGCATACCCAGCAGTACAATTACTTGTAACATACCATGTTGGTATTGTTCTTGCCCCTGCCGTTATGGGTAAAGCACCACCTTAATTGCAAGGTGGGAGAAGGCAGTGCTATTTGATAGGATTTGTACTTCCTGGATCTTCTGAAAAGAAACTCTGCTCAGTCTCCCCCTTCAGAAGGCCAGGCATGGTGATAATTGCAGAGAATTGGTGAGAGAAACTTTTGTTAGTGTCTTCTAGAACTGTCTGGTGTGCATACCCAGCCCTACTGATACACATAGCCCCCTTGTACTGGCTTCTTCCAGCCCTTTTAAGAGGTAAACCCTGGGCCAACAAACAAAACAAAACCAAAAAATATGAATATATATATATATATATATATATATCACTTGCTGAAGGACTGCCCTGGAAATCACAGATCTGTTGCATTTGGTAAGTTCATTCTTCCCGCAGACACCAGCAGCCTGCCTGCCCTTTTCAGACCCAGAAAGGACAGAAAGACCTGCCTTCTTCCTCTGGAATGAGAAGGGTGAAAATCTGAGAGGAAAGTGCGTTTCCACCTCAAGAAATCTCAACTATCGAGTAACAGCCTTCTTTGGTTCTCTGGGGTATAAAGAGAAACCAACAGTCCACACGTGTTAAGGCCTGTTTCCCTGGAGTATGTGGTGCCAAGGATGGGAGGGGCACATTAGAAATGAGTGCTCTGGGCACCAGGCTTTGCTCGGTTTCCATTTGTCAGTGTAGATGCAGGTAGGGCGGGGAGGGCAGAGTGTTGGGTGCAGTTTTAGGAACCGTGTCTCCGGATTAATGTGGACAGATTGGCCACTCACTCCTATTAGCAATGAAGAAGCCTTCTGTTTTTTAACAGGGCCTGCTCTATTCAGACATGTGCCGCCTCCTCCCTTCTCCGAGAAATCAGCCTGCCTCGCAGGCTTTGGAACATGGAGTCATCTTCGAGGTTAAATGGGTCGTTTGCAGTGCGCAGGCTGAGGCAGCGCTTCGTGGTGGAAAGGTGCGTGGCCGCGCAAGTTGGGGAGCCTGCCCTGCATTTTGCTGAACACTTGGTTTTCAGATCTCAGATGCTCTGCACCCCACTCCCTCTTACAATTAGAGGAGGGAGGGAGGTGGTTACAAATACTCGGTATATTTAACTCAACCTTGGGTATCTAGATAGCTGTTCACTAAATTGAGTCATGAGTAATGCCTGCCAACAGCTTAGAGTCTTGAGAAAAGTACACAAATAAAAACTGCGTGTGCAGACTGTTGGGGGGGAGGAGAGCAGAGCACTGGGTGACTGGCACTCCCGGCGGCTGGGCAGTACAGACAGGCGCGTGGCCCCGCGCCAGCTAGCAGCCCAAGCTGTGCAGCCCAGGCTTCTGAAGGAGGCAGAAGAAAGAAATCCAAGCCTCGGACAAGTTAACTAAGGGCACGGCAGGAAGGAGGTAAAAATGTACTGAGTAGGCAAGAGAAAGGGTGGGAGACCAGACAGTCATAAGCCAAAGTCTAAGAATTTCCCTAAAAGTCTGAGGGCCAAGATGAACGGCGTCAAATGTCTAGGGAGAAGCCAAGGTAAAGTGTCCTGCTGAGGTCGGCAGACGCTGAAACAGACACGCGAGGGAGGGGCGGGAGTTCTCAGCATTAGAGATGCTGGGGGACAAGCAGGGCCTTGTCTCTAAGATGACGTTCTCCTGGCCCAGGACAGAAGCTGCAGCCCACCCAGCCGTGGGCACACACAGTTCTGTGAATGCCCCAGCTCCTTCCTCCGCCTGTCAGGCACACCTGGTACCTATACAACTGAAGGGGCTCAGAAGACCAAGGCGGCAGTCCCCAGATCTAGGCTGTCAGAGTCCCTCCTCCTATGTGACGTAGTGTGGAGAATACTGCACTCAGAAAGCTCTGGGTTCTAGTCCCACCACCTCCTGTCTCTCTCCGCCCATCTAGATGAGTATCAAGGGGAAAGGATTTTCTGTGGTGTTAATCGGAGGGACCCTGCAATGGTTGCTTTGGGCCGGAGCCGTGCGTGCTCCACGCTGGCGTTGTCTACGCTGGACGGCAGCCCTGTGGGATGTGCCAGGCAGAGTTGGGCCTTCCCCCATCAGCCTCCCGGGTCAGGTGTGTCCCCGCCTTTCTTATCGCCACTTTTGGCCCCATCATAAGTCTGTCCAAAATTATTTTTGATGTTGTTATATCTTCTGCCCATGGCACTTCTCCAGGGTCACGAGTTCCTTAGGTTTTATTCCCTCCTGTGTAGATAGAGGTTTCCCAGCATGCACAGAGGCTGGGAAACCGTGGCTTGATATAGGAAATCTTGAGGTAACGGGTCCTGAAAGGACAAGGGCCTCCACCCATCAGATGCCATGCTGGAGAGACAGAGACGAGTAAGACCCAGCCCAGGCCCTGAGGATCTCACAGACCAGTGGGAAAGAGACTTACCATAGGTGGCATTGTGAGGGCCATCACTTATGTGCAAGTAAGAGGCCAAGGAAGGCTTCCAGGAAGAGGTGATGCCTATGCTGGTTCTCAAAGGGTAGGTAAGACCTGACAAAATAAGGGGGCAGCAGGAGTTTAAGGCAAAAGAGATGGCATGAGCCAAGACAGGAAGGCAAGCAGCAGCAATAGTGTCTGTGTATATGTGTGCTTGCGCACATGTGCGTGTGTGTGATTGGGTGGGAAGCGGGTAGAATACAAGCCATTCAGTGTTCTGGAACTTAAAAGACAGAGATTGGCAGGAGATGTGGCTGGCAAAGCACCATCCAGCCCCTCCAGGGGGCAGAGACCCCGTGAGGGATTCTGCCTTCTGCTCCCCATTGCCCAGGCCTGGCTGCCAGCAGGGCGCCCTGCTCGCTCTGACTGTGACCAGGTGGACAGAGGCAGTGTCCTGTGGAGGGGAGGCGGGGCCCAGGGACCTGGGCTCTAGCTCCTGCATGGCCACTCGCAGAGCAGGATGTGACCGTCTCCTCCTCAGGAGTCTGTTCCTCTTTTTCTGAGATAAGGAAGTTGATAATGCCAATAATAAAACATAATGCCTCACACGTGAGGGGCTCCATGCAGTTTCAACTCAGCACGCCTGTGAGCTGGGTGGTGATGTGGGTGCCTGTGGGTGAGCACTTGGGAAATGTTAGTCCAGTAGGGGCCACCCTGGCTTTGGGGTCTCAGGGAACCTCCTCTAACTCAGATACCGGGGTCACTCACTTCCCCCATCACACCCCACTCTAACGTGGGCAAATGAGGAATAATTTCTTGTTTACGACTTCAGCAGAAGGCTGCAGAACATTTGGAGGGATTTTGCAGAAAACAGATGTCCAAAAAGTTCTAAAAGTCAAAGATTCTGGAGGTTCAAGTCCTCTTTCTTTAGTGTCATCCAGTTGTCCATCAGTGGGGTGACCACGTAATTCATCATCCAAACTAGGATACTTCTGGGTGTGAACTGTCACTCATCACACAGACAATAGGCAGAAACATACCTAGACTGTCCTGGGCAAATGCAGACAAGTGATCCCCATGCATATCACCAGGTAGGCCCTGCCAAACTTCCAGCCGCAGGGATCCCTTAGATAAGCCTAAAAGAGTCCGACAGCAGGCAGCAGCTCTCCTAAAGTCAGGAGGCCGAGTGGGCCGGCTCTGTCACTACTTCGCCCTGGGTACTAAAGCCAGGCCATGCAAACACAGGGCAGGTCCCCCTGTCAGGTGAAGAGTCTCTACCAGATGTAGTTTCTTCCTGTCTTAGCATCCAGCACCGTTTCTCCTTCCAGGTCCTTCCTTCTGGTTAAGATGTATGTTCAGGTGAAGTCACTATCAGAGTGATGAGTGCAAGGCGGCCACCACTTTCTCTGCCTCCACGTCTCCTGGAGACCCACTCTGTCCCCCAGGTCAGGGTGCTCTGCAGCGTGTGGAATGGCCCTGCAGCCCCGGTCTGGCTCTGCCATGGATGGGAGCCTCCTGCTCTGTTGCTGGCCTTTGCCGAGCCTCTTAGAGAGCTCTGTGCTGGACCTCGGCAAACAGTCACTCCATGGCTGGCTCCAGCCAGCGAGGCTGTCTGCATGGGAGAGGCGGCCACGTGGCCCCTGCCTGCCTCTCTCAAGTGCCCTTTTGTGCTCAGCTGGGGCAACTCCGTGACCTTGGCCACAACAGGCACTGTATAAAATGGGAGCAAGAGAAAGGATCTTGTGAGGCCATAATCCAAGCCTTTCCTTTGGCTGCTGGAGACAAGCCCAGAAAGGAGCCGGGGCCTGCCCCTGGAGAAGCAACTTGCTAATGGGGGCCCGGACCAAAACCTCAGTGAACGCCCGCAGCTGCCTCCTTCACTCAAGGTGCCCCTTCCTCCAACACAGCACAGCTCTCTCCTGTCCCTCAGGGACTCAGGGATTAGTCAACCTTTAGAAGTCTGTGTTTATTTATAAAGCTGCTGCTTCTCCTTCCAGCCTCTGAACGCACTCTACAGGCATTAATTAAGGAGGCTGCACAGCAAGCCCAGGAGGCAAAGGAAAGGAGAGTTTGGGGGGTTCATTAAAGGACCAGTCACCCCTGCTGGGAGCCTCTCCTGTTTATTCTTTCTCAGTCTCTTCAGAACACAGGTACACACACCTGCACACATACGTATACACACGCACACATGCACACGCACACATGCAATACTCATGCACATACACCTCACATATACATACACATCACACACACCATAAACATGCACACATACATTCACACACGCACACATACATATGCATACATGTGCACACACAAACATGCAATACACACGCACATACACCTCACATATACCTACACATCACACATACCATAAACACGCACACATTCACACACGCACACATACATATGCATACATGTGCACACACATACAATACACGCACATACACCTCACATATACATACACATCACACACACCATACACACGCACACACATACATTCACACACACATACATATACATATATATTCACACACAAACATGCAATACGCGCACATATACCTCACATATACCTACACATCACACACATTATAAACGCACACACACACATTCACGCACGCACACATACATATACATACATATGCACACACACAAACATGCAATACACACACACATACACCTCACACATACATACACATCATACACATACGCACATACGTAAACATACATGCAGTAGACGTGCACATTCACACATGCCCCCACATACGTTCACTCGCACACATGCCTGCACAACATACATGCACACATACATTAACACACATACACCTCCACATATCCACATCATAGACACACATGTACACACATTTGCACACACACGCCCCAGCCCATTTCCAACAGTCTCCTCTTATCCTGCGGAACAAACCTCTGCCAATCCCATTTCAAGCATCGCTGAGCCTCGTCCCCTGTGGTTTGGCCCCCGCAGCAGTGCCCAGTGGATGCTCCCTCTGCAGCCAGGAAGAGGCAGGCAGAACCTCTTCACTTCACCTCACATGACCCTCAGCCCACACTCCTTCTCTCCATTTCTGCTCACTAAAAATTTCACTCCTAAATGTTGTGCACGCTCCAGCTCACACCATCTCCCCTGCTGTGGAGAGAGACGCATGATGCACGTTCAGTCTGGCTTCACTGCCAGCTCCCCGCCAGGACTGGGAAGCTCTAGCCCTGGGTAACCACTGCCAGGAACTCTGTCCTGCTTGCTTTTGTCACTATCTTGGATTATGTTCTTGACCTTGAGCAGACCAGGGCGGCCTGCCCTTGGCAATGGGCCAAGGAAGCTGTGGTGCCAGGCTGCCCGCAGAGACCCCGCCACTCCCCACGTGCATCTGGTCCAAGCCTCTGAAGCCCTAAACTTCTTGCCTCTGCTATTCTGCTGCTGTTGCTCTTTCTTTTCTCTCCTGCCCCCACCCTCAGGCACACAAGCAATCGAGGTAATCATGCTCCTTAGTTTATATAAACCTTCATCATTGGTTTGGACAAGGATTCTTTAAAAGTTCATTTCCTCCCGTTTACGTCCGTGCCCCACTCCCATTCCCCACAACCCCTCAGCCATTGTATTCTGTCCAACGTGTTTTTTGTTTGTGTTTTTACAAAATGTATATTGTTTTGTGCGCATGGCTTTATATTAATTCTATAGAGGTGTCAGATGCACACAGAAAAGTACGCAGAGACCTCAGTGCACACCTCAGCGAAGTTTACAGCCGTCTGCGTACATGTGTTAACCCACATCCAGACGACAATCGAGAACATTGCCGACACTCCAGAAGGTCTTGCATAAACTCTGCTTAGTCAAACTGACCTGGGATGTCACTATGCCGATTCCTGTCCTCACAGGTTTCTTTCTGGAATTCCACATAAATGGAGTGACACAAAGCAGCGTCTTCACCGCCTTTTATCTGATTCTTTCAATCCTGGTTATGTCCATTTTTAATCACTGTGTAGTATTCAGTTGTATGAAACTCTGTAGACCTGTTTTTTCTTTTAGGACAGGATCTCACCGTCACCCAGGCTATAGTGCAGTGGCTCTGCCATAGCTCACTGCAGCCTCGACCTCCTGGGTTCAAGCGATCTACCTGCCTCAGCCTCCTGAGTAGCTGGGACCACAGGTGCCCGCCACCATACCCAGCTTATCTATTTTTAATTTCTGTGGTTCTGTGTTATGAATCCCGTCTGGCTTTCCCCCCACTAAATGCCGTGTTTACATGTCGTCCTCATTGCCATGTGCACGTGTCACCCGCCAGTACTCCACGCAATGCTCCACCACGGCATCCTCCACTCTGCCACCAGCTCCGCAGGGATAGATGCACAGGCCCCTGTCGTGGCCCTGCCCCCACGAGATGCCAGTCCTCTTCCTGCTCATTCACTCCCCTGTACTGCACTGCTGGGGTCGGATGACGCTCCATCCAGGAAACCCATGACTTCAAAATAAAGAAACCTTTGTCCTCAAATTTGGTGACAGGCAAATGTTCTGTGTGGAAGCCCAGTCTGCAGTCTCTGCTGACTCCAGGACGTGCTGCCCTCACTGCTCCTCTGACGTGCCCCCGGCTCAAGGCTGAGCGTTCCTGTACCCACGCAGGAAGGTCAGGGAGACTGCCTCCCAAACATCGGCCAGGACCTTGGGGGCACCCAGGGAGACTGAGGCTTTGCACGTCAGGGCTTTGGATCCAGAAGGTCTGGGACAAGCCCTGGGAATCAGCAAGGGAGCAGTGGCAGCCATCCTGTGGCCATGAGGGGAGCTGGCTGGGGGACAACCTGAAATGCTGAGGGTAGCAAGAGGAAACACGGAAGGAATTTCGTCCTGGGCGACATCTCGGACCTGCTGCACTCGCCAGCCCTGGAGCCACCTGCCTCTAGCCTCATGTGAGCTGTCACACTGTTATTATTTCAGTCCCCAAGTGGGGGTTTCCTGCTCCTTGCAGCCGGAAGCACTAAGTGGTACCCACCGCACCCCTGCTGGGCACTCTTCTGATGACTCTGAGCTCCCGGAGGCGGGGGCGAGGCAGGGTCTATGCTCCACTCTGAGGGCCCAGTGGAGCAGGAGGTGTTCAGACACGTGGGGTTTACTCCAGGCAGAAACCACACTCATGAGGGCATGAGGTCCAGGCAGAGCGGGCTCCCTGCCTCTCAGTATTTTCTTTTGTGTCTGTCTTCTCAACAGCCTGTGAGCTCCTCCAGGGCAAGAAATCACCATCACGCTAAGGGGTTCTGGACCCTGGGGCCAGGCACAGGGCCAGGCATACAGTGGGTAGGTAGCAAAGGCTTGCTGGGCACTGTGGGAGAGAAGGGAGGGGAGGCATCGAGGAGCAAGAGAAAAGGAGAAGCCGAAGGCCAGGCAGACAGGCAGAGAAGGAAAGATTCATGGAATGCGGTCTCTTCATGGGGACCCAAGGAGGCCCCACCAAGAGAGGAACTGAGGCTGTGAAACAGAAGGATGGAGACCTGAGGGACCCAGGCCAGTGGGCACAGACAAGTGAGCCTCAGCAGACGGAACCAAACCCATGCCCATCTGGTCTTCTCCTCCTCCTCCTGCTCCTCCCCCCGCCTTCCCCCTCCTCGTCCTCCTTTCCCTCTTCTTCCCCTCTTCCTTCTCCCCTCTTCCTCTTCCTCCTCCCCCCTTCCTCCTCCTGCTCTCCCTCCTCCTGCTCTCCTTCCTCCTCCTCGTCCCCTCTTCCTCCTCCTCCCCATTCCTCCTCCTTTTCCTCCTCCCCTCTTCTTCCCCTCTTCCTCCTCCTCTTCTTCCCCTTTTCCTCCTCCTCTTCCTCCTCCCCTTTCTCTTCCTCCTCCTCTTTCTCCTTCTCCCCTCTTCCCCTCTTCCTCTTTCCCCTCTTCTTCCCCCTCTTCCTCCCCTCTTTCTCCTCCTCTCTTCCTCCTCCTTCTCCCCCTCTTCCTTCTCCTCCTCCTCCCCTTCCTCCTCCTCCTCCCACCTTCCTCCTCCTCCCTCTCTTCCTCCTCCTTCTCTTATCCTCTTTTTCCTCCTCGACCTTTTCCTCTTCCTCCTTCCCCCTTCCCCTTCCTTCCCCACACTCTGAAATGAGCACATGGCTCAGACTAAGAGGACAAACCTCCAACTAACTTTAGTTGTAGCTGTGATTCTCCAAAATGCTTTGGGTATTCATCGGCACCAGTAACTGCCCTTCTGCTTCCTCACCTACACACCTAATTTCATCCAGAACAGGTGTGACTCAGGCAGAGGAAGGGCTGCACAGGTGTTAGTGGCCCCATCCTAGGGAGACGGCTGCAGACAGCCTTCCCGGTGTGACCCGGCGCCCCGCCCATGAACGGTGGCCACACTTATGAGGAGGATGACAATGACAAGGAGAGCCACGATGACCACAGGGTTTATAGAGATCTCGCCATTTGCTGGGCAATGTGGAGGAATGTTACACACACCATATCGCCTCCCCCGACATCTGCAGGGCAGGTATCACTGCCCCGCGTTCTGTCGAGGAGGAAATTGAGTTGGAAGTTTGGTAACTTGCCTGAGATCACGCCGTTAGTCAATGGCAGGGCCTAAACAAGCCCTTAGCCACTACAACCCTCCTTGGTGCCACTGTGTGGGACGCTTAACCAGGACTAATTCTTCTTTCAAACTCAAATGCTAATCCCGTCGTGTCAACCTCTTCAGACGTGTCTGCCAGTGTGTTCCGGAACGATCCAAGAGCCCGTCTCACGTTTGTCCTTGACTATTACGGTCTTCACATTGATTGCATCCCTGGTGTATCTCTGAGCGCAAGGATCCCATCCCCTCGCCTCTGTATCGCCCCTGCTGTACCTGACACAGAGAGAGGCCCATCGCACGAAGCCTCGCACAGGCAGTGCGGTGAGTGCAGGCAGCCTGGGCCTGGTGGTCCTGACTCTTTCGTGAATGGGGCATGGCACTGAGGAGGGCCCTTCTCTCCTGGTCTCAGTTATGTTTCTGGAAAGTTGAGGGCTGAGCTCCGACAATTCCAGAAGCCCCACTGAGCATGAGCATTTGATGGCTCCCACTCACCTCTGCCACTTCCTCAGGGACTGTTCCCAGAGCGGGAACCAGGGTCCGGAGTCCTCCTCTATCCTCTGAGGCGTGTCCAGGGCTTTCAGCACGGGAACATCAGCCCAACTATGGCGAGCCATGGGGCTGACCCTGAGGGCGGCGGGCCAAGGGAACATGAGTTCACCAGAGGCCAGTCACAGTCACGAAACGGTCATACCCCAATTCCATTTCTCTACCACCAAACATTTGCACCATTTCTGTACATTTCCCCCATCAGAAGGAAGTAGAAGAACTCTTCCTAACGCCAATGGGATCCGTTTTAATCCCATCGTCGCAGTTTGTAAGGCAACGTCTTCTCCGCGGATTGCCTGAAGGAGAACCTGGACAGCAGCCCTGGCTCCTGGCTGGTCTTCGTTTGTTGGCCCTGGGTAATGCCAACCCTGGTGTGACCTTCAATAGACCCTTGACCAAGGCCCTCTCTGGCCTTTCCGGAATGCAGTCCTTGGAGAGCTCAGAAGAGCAAATTCCCAGCAAGCTGCCAACCTGGACCAGGCATCCTTCCTGGAAGCTGGCCTGGTTCTCTGAGGAAGCATTCGGCTTCCTGTCAGGAAGCCCCACTCCCCACTCTCACTGCTGTGAGTTGCCTCCTCCAGGCTGCTGTGGCCTCTGGGCTTGGCCCAGTGCTCTGAGCTGTGCACGGTTCCATCTCAGCACGTTTCCAACACCTCAGAGGAGCTGGTGTGGGCCCCAGTGTTTCTCATGGCAGGGCTTAGGGACTGATTTCCACTGCAGTGGTGGCTGCCCGGCCAGGTTCTCATGCTCACCCTCCTGGTATAACACTACACGTGCTGGCTGCCCACCTCCTCAGGGCTCTGACCTGGCACAGCTGCAGAGGTGCAAGTCTAAGTGAAGTAGGGAGCTGAAAGGGAGGCTGTGAGGACTTCTGATTTCAAAGCGACTCCCCCAGGATTCCATCCCCCTCCCTCCTGACTGCTGGGCAGCCAGGGCTCTGGCTGGCGTGGCTACTGGGCCCCTCTGCTTCCCCTTGTCCTTCTCAGCCTCAGCTGACTGTGTAGTCACAGCCTCTTGCCTGCCCTGAAAGGGATGGAAAAGCTGCAGATGGAGAGGACCTGGAGACCAGACTTTCTAGCAACATGACCCTACTGGATAGAGTCACTGCAAAGGGCAGTGAGGGGGTTACCAAAGAGGAACAACATGGTCAACACGTTGTCCACATACCCCAGCGAGCACCCTGGAAACTCTGCCTTCTGGCCTCATGTGATGAGAATAGCCAAGACCATCTTGCTGGGGGCTGGCTGACCTCAGCCCAGCCGCATCCTCCATCTCCCATCTCCCCCTCTCCTTTGGCAAGGCTTTTATACCATGGGTTACCAGGGTCCGTCTTGGCAGACAGCTAACCTGTGTATTCATGTGTGTGGGATGTGCATTCATCCACATGTGCTGCACACGTGCTTGGTACTGTGTGGTGCATTACATGCGTGCATGCGTGTGTGTGCATGTTCATGTGTGTGCTCACTGCCCGCCGCCCGCAGTCACTAAGCTCACTATGGTCCCTAAGCTTGCCTTGCTTCTCCCTCGTGAGCTCAAATGTCTCGCATTTGCGTAGAACATCATGAGCTCACATGCACTGTCTCCGATGATCCTCTCACCCAACTCTCTTGTATGTAGATGACAGAATTCAGAGGGAAAAGACCAAGGTTGCACGGGAGATCAGTTCCAGGGTGCACACTAAAAACCAGGTCTTCTGACCCATAGGTGGGTGAGGCTTGTTCCACTGCACCCAACCAGAAAGGCCATGAAAGGCTCCCAGAGCAAATGGGCCCCGGGCCCCACAGCTGAGTTCCTGCCCAGTCTCTGCCCCTTTGTGCACACCTTGGTCTTCCGCTCTGAAGAAGAGGGGGTGCACCCTTTGCTAGCTCTGCTGAAAGTGTCTTGGGAGTAGAGGTTTGCCCATCAGTCCTTACACAGGAAGAAAACTCACCTGTACATGATAATGGAGAGTGTTTTTGAGAGCCAGGCCCTGTGCTGAGAGCTTTACCTGCCTCATTTTGTTCACTACTCCCAGGAGTGAGGCAAACCTAGTTGCCCACATCATACCCTTCTGTTCTTCCTGATGACACCCAGCCCCAGGCAACAGATCATGTTTTGTTAGACAAGTTAGGATAATCCTGTTTCCATCTTTCCAGCCTCCCTTGCTGCTCAGGGCGACCCCGTTGTCTACTTTTGGCCAATTAGTCAGAGGCATGGCCCTTCTCCTGCCCCCTACTATAAACCTGGACGTGATGTTGAATGGCAGCAGCCATCTTGTGACAGTGAGGTGAGCCACATGAGGATGAAAGCCAGCAGGCAGAGGAGGGAAGGCAGAAAGGAGGGCCTGGGTCGCTGCAGACACCACGGTGCAGCTGAGCCAAGACGGGATGCTACTGGAACTGCCCACTCCAAACTTCTTGTTTTCACAAATCCCTGTTTGTCATCTGGGTTTTCTGTTACTTTCAGCTGAGTACATTTATGCCTGACACAGGGAGCATCATCCCCATTTTACAGATAAGAAAAACGAGATGCCTTGGATAACAGGGTAGGAAGGGACAGTCCTGGGGCCCGCCCATCACAGGTCAGAACCTGGAGCACATCCTCTGGGCTCACAGCTAGCTCTCACTTGTCGGTTAAATGAGTAAATTGCTGGTGCCTCTCAGCACTTCCTCTGGTCTTCCCTCTCAAACCCTGTTCTTTGATGCTTGAATTTCCTCTTGAGGCCTCTCTGCACTCCTCCTGGGCTGTGAAGCTGTGGAAACTCACCAGCCCCTTTCACCACCAAGTCCTCCCCCAGTTGTAAATCCCCACGGTGCCCTCTGAGTTTCTTCTGCTTCAGTCTTTACCTCCCCATTCTCTCTCTCTCTCTCTCTCTCACACACACACACACACACACACACACACACCCTCTAACAAGTTACCTTCAGGGTATTTATAGACACGGCAGGTCCCCAGGGATTCGCTCTTTGGCAGTCTGCCTCTTCGCACAGCCTCGCAGCGGCTGCCTGCCTGGCCAGCCTCTAATTAGCCCGCTGCCCTCTGCTCCCGGGCTTTGATGTGCCTCAGACTCTCCAGGCAGAAGATACAAGTTGGAGGCCTGACGTCCCGCGGGCAGGAGACTGCACCAGCAAATCTAGGTGGACGCTAGGCTGATGACCTTGTTTACCACCTGAATCCAAGCTACATTTCTTAGTGATGGGTGGGGAGATGTGCGTGTGCATGTGTGTGTCCGTGTGCGTGTGTCTGTGTGCGTGTGTGTCCGTGTGCGTGCGTGTGTCCGTTTACATGTGTGCCCGTGTGTGTGCATGTGTGCCCGTGTACATGTGTGTCCGTGTACATGTGTGTCTGTGTGTGTCCATGTGTGTGCGTGTGTCCGTGTACATGTGCGTCTGTGTGCGTGTGTCCATATACGTGTGTGTCCATGTGCATGTGTCTGTGTGCATGTGTGTCCGTGGGCGTGTGTCTGTGTGCTTGTGTGTCTGTGTGCGTGTGTGTCTGTGTGCGTGCGTGTGTCCGTGTACATGTGTGTCCGTGTGTGTGTGTCCGTGTACATGTGTGTCCATGTGCGTGTGTCCGTGTACATGTGTCTGTCCGTGTGCGTGTGTCCGTATGCATGTGTGTGTCCGTGTGCGTAGTTGCAGGAGGCACATGTTCAAGCAAGACCATTTTGTTTAATGACCTTATTTCCTCCTCCCTCATTGAGTAAAAATTGGCCCTGACGAAAGGCATTAGGAGTCTGAAACGCACTCTCCCTTTCAAAGCTCTGCAATCCAGCCAGACTGGCATTTTGGAGCGATGGATGTTTGAAGAATGGGAAGTCGTGTCTGGGAGATGAGGAATTCAGGGGGTTCTGGACTCCTGGTTTTTCCCAGGGCAGCTCTACAGCACCCCACACACACCTCTTTTTTTCTCACTTCTTTTAAAACATTGTGGTAAAATACACGTAACTCAAAATTCACCATCGTAAGCATGTTTTAGTGTAGAGTTCAGTGGTGTTAATTATATTCACACACTTCTGAAACCACCACCACCCTTCATCTCCAGAACCCTTTTCACCTTGCAGAACCGAAGCTCTGCACCCATTAAACACGGACTCCCCACTGCTCCCTCCCCACAGCCCTGGGCGCCCACCATTCTGCTTTCTGTCTCTGTGAATCTGAGAACCATGTACAAATGGAATCATATAGTATTTGTCTTTCTGTGACTGGCTTCTTTCATTCACCATAATGTCCTCAAGGTTCATCCACGTTGTAGCGTGTGTCAGGATTTCCTTCCTTTTAATAGTTCATCGTGTGCAATGCCACGTTTAGTTTGTTTGTTGACACTTGAATTTATCCACGATCCATGTCCCTGCAGGGTGGACACCTGGGTTGCTCCCACCTTCTGCCGCTGTGACTCACACTGCAGTGAATAGTGCTGTACAGATACCACAGAAGGCCTTCGTGATGTGCTCTGTGTCACCTGAAGATGAAATGAGCCATCCATACCCATTTGTAAAATGAACGGGAAATGAAAGCCTTTGCCTGGCTACATGGGGATTTCCAAACTGACCCCGGGGCCCTGGGGCTCCTGTTCAAAGGCCCCAGAGAGTGGAGGCGGAGACAAGCAGGAGTCAGCCCAAGCACCCTCACCTCCACCCAGAATCACCTCCATTTCAATCCCTCCTTCATTCCAATCATATTTTTACTTCCTTGTGCTGGGGGACGGGGCAGACAGCAGGGACAAACAGCCCGCAGGCCCTGCCCCTTATGGAGGCTGCGTGCTAGAGGAGGCGGCCTGTATATGGCACGTCCCATGCTAGCCACTGAGGAGAAGAAAGATGCTGTGAAGAAGGACAGGGAACGTCAAGGGTCAGGTCAAGAGGATGGATCTTGTAGCCAGGAAAGGCTTCACTCGTTAAAAAGGTGATTTTCAAAAAAAAAAAAAAGGTTTTTTTTATCAGAGAAGTAATTCATATGCCGTAAAATTCACCATGTTAAAGTTTGCAGCTCAATGCTTGACAGGCTATTCACAGAGTTGTGCGTCACTGCCCGCCACTCTCTCATTCAAGGACACCTTCATCAAAAAAGGTGGCGTTGAAGACCTTGAGCTGGACATCCCCTGTTGGCTCCTCTGAGTGCTCTCCCTGCCCTAAGGGGCTGTCCTGGGGGGGAGCCGGTTCACCAGGTGGGGGCACCAGCAGGAGAGCGGGGGGAGGCAGAGGGTGAGTGGGTGTTCACTGCCCCAGCCCTCCCATGGGACTGCTGTGGCTGGCCACATCCCTTGGCCAGAGGCCACAGTCCTCCCCATAGAGCCTGTTCTCTCCAGGGTCCAGTGGCTTTCCTGTCCCTGTCCCCATCCCCCTCCCCAGGGCTGCAGTTTCCAGCCCTGGTCACTGCAGTGTCCCTGCAGGACTCCGTCCACACCTCTGTAAATAGCCTCTCTGTTACACTCTTCTCAAGCTGGCCGATCCAAGGGTACCAGCTCTTCTTACAGGAAACCTGACGCCAGGCACTGATGGAAATGAGGGAGCCGGCTACGCAGAGGGAAGCAGGCAGACAGAGCCACAGCATGGACTGCAAACTCAGAGGTCAGCCACACCGATGGGGAGCGTGCCTGAGGTACCCAAGGAGTAGTAGGAGACCCCAGAGGGCGGCAGCCGGAGGGCCTCGTGGCTGTGAATTTGGGGGCGTTCATCAGCTTCTTAAAATTTGTAATTTGGAATGATTTTTAAAATCAAGCCAGCTCCAGCCAGGTATGGCCTCGTGGCTGTGGTCAGAACTGTGGCTTTTCCTCTAAGAGAGATGGGCAGCCCTGGGGGATTCGGAGCAGAGGAGCCACAGGGTCTGACTTACATTTGAAAAGATCCTTCAGTTGCTGCATTAAGCATCGATGAAGAGAGGCAGCGTGGGGAGGCCTGCTCCCAGACAGGGGCCTGCAGGAAACAGGTGAGAAAGCTGGTTTCCAAAGGACTCTTGGGAAAGGTGTGAGTGTAGGGGACACAGGATGCAGCCCAGCTGTTACCCCCTCAGCCCCCACTCAGGGAAGGAAACCGTCACTAGAGCCTGAACGGGAAGTGGGCAGAGTCTGCTGCCTGGAGGCCAGGGGTGGCCTTGGGCCGAGGAGGCCTAGTTTTGGAGGCTTCCTAAGTATGTCTAAGGGGTTGCTCAGGACACGGGCCACTAGCATGTCTGTGAAGGACGGAGCTTTCTAAGCCGCTCTCACGCTTGACACAGTAGAGGGAGGTGAAGCCTTTCCAGACAGGGTGCTGAAACCTGGTGGGGGCAGGTTCTGAGGGCTTGGGAGCTTATATAATGTGCGAGTGGTTATCCATAAAAGAAAAGTAATGCAAATCACAAGTGCAAACATAAATATAAAAGTGAATATTTATTATTGAAAGCAGGATCTCGAAGAGATATTTGCACACCCGTCTTGAGAGCAGCATATTTCACAGTAGCCGAAAGGAGGACACCACCCCGATGTCCATTGATAGAGGAATGGATGCACAAAATGAGGTCTATCCACACAATGGAATATTAATCAGCCTTAAAAAGGAAGGAGATTCTGACACACACTGCACCATGGCTGAACCTTACGGACACTGTGCTAAGTGAAATAAGCCAGTCATGGAAGGACAACTATGTGATGATTCCACTTCTGTGAGGTCCCTATAGCCGTCAACATCAGAGACACAGAGAGCAGAGCAGCAGCCGCCAGCGGCTGGGGGAGAAGGGAAGGGGAGCTAGTGTTTAATGGGTTCAGAGTTTCAGTTTTACAAGATCAAAGAATTATAGAGATAGATGGTGATGATGGTGGAACAACATTATGAATGTATTTAATCACACTAAATCATACACTTAAAAAAATGATTAAGATGGTACATTTTATGTTATGTGTATTTGGCCACAATAAAAAAGTTGAAAAAAGGTGAATATTTATTTAGTTTTAAAAATCATTCCAAATTACAAATTTTAAGAAGCTGGTGAATGCCACCAAATTCAGAAAACCTAGAGAAGTTACGTTCTTTTTATGTATTGACTGCCCAATGAACCTGTGTATTATTTTTTCTAAATGTGTTTGATTTGTAATCCTCGAAACATGTACAAAATTTATGTGAAATTAAGACATTCATAGGAATCATTCAGACGCCTTTAAAAAATACATTGTATTCAGCCACAAAACTGTGCCACCAGATTACTCTGATACTACAACATAGACTTATTGATGAATCTGTGTAGGAGTTCTGTCATAAGAACACTTGCTTCTGCAAGCATTTCTCTGCGTTGGTGGCAATTTTGTGTACCATTTTGCTGGAACCACCAGATTTTGTGAAGATGTGGTGCACCAGTTACAATAAGAAAATAATCCGATACAGGGACTGCATAAAATCTATGACTTCACCCCCAGAGGACCCATGTGGTACTACTATGGGTTTGGGCTCACAACACAAGAATTTTGATCAATTCTAATTTGTGTAACTCTCATCAGAACACAAAGCAATGTACAGTGTAGTTATATTCTCTCAATATCAACTATTTTCCTAACAGGAGAGAACTTCTGTTCTGGCCCGGCCTTGGTGAGAACCAGATCCTCCACTAACGATGTTACCTGTGTGGCTTTTTGCAGATTTTCTGCAGATGAGCTCCCGACGGTTATTTTGCCCTCCCCATAACACATGGCCGGGGTGAGAGGAGTGGGGTGCGCTCACATTGCCGCCCAGCCTCTCTTGCTGCATCTGCTGGTGGGATGTCCTGTGGGACGAGTGTTCCTGGAAGCCCTTCCTACACTCAGCTGGAGGTGACTTCTCTATACAAAGAAGTCGCTGTGAGTCACATCAGCATATCCCTCTAAGCCCAGATTAAATGTTTCCCTGGCTCACTTTCCTCTTAACTGGATCCCCAAGTGCCCTTGGCCACCCAAACATCATCCAACTAAGGGCCTATGAGACAGAAGAGAAGTTGGGATGGAAAGAGACAGACGTCTCAACCGGCTATGGTTAAACTATCTCACTTCTGCATAGTTTACAAAATGTTTGGCCACAGGAACACATTGCTAGGGCCTCTCCAGGAAAGGGTGGAGTCTGTGGACTCAGGGGCCCTGCAGCTTCATCAGTTGCACAGCAAACACGTCCGCAGCCCTGCCCACGAGCAGCTGAGATGTGGAGGCGTGGGTCCACTGACTTCACCTATGACCTATGACCCGCACTGACTTCACATATAACCTGTGACCCGCACTGACTTCACCTATGACCTATGACCTGCAATGACTTCACCTATGACCTATGACCTGCACTGACTTCACCTATGACCTATGACCTGCACTGACTTCACCTATGACCTATGACCTGGCCCAAAGGCCCCAGGCCTGGAAACACCAGCCAGAGTCCCAGCCCTGCCCCTGGGACTCCCCGGGCCTCAAGAGCCTCTGCCAAGCAGGGATGAGGACACGCCCCCACCTCAGGGTCAACAAGAGATTTGTGGGTCCATCAGAGCACTGTGCAAACTCAGCTGCTGTCCTCTGGCCAGAGTCACAGCAAGCCCTTCCTGGGTCCAGAAGGTGGTTCCGCAGGAACGGGGCTACCTCTTTAAAGCAGAGGGGTGCACTGCAGCCGTGAGGGAACCAGCTGCAGTCGTGGTAATCTGGGGAGGCAGCTCCCCACCCCCTGCCACCCCCTCCCTGCTGTCAGGAGAGGATTAGAGGAGAGGCCAGCGGATTAAAGGGGTTCATGTTGCCACAGCCTCTCCCCCAGTCCCTCTCCCGAGGCCTGCTGGCTAGGTGGGGCGACTCTTCTGTGAGCTGCAGCTGTGGGGCAGAGAGAAGCCCTCCCCACCCAGGACTGAGAGGCTGGAGACCCCAGGCTCGCCAGGGCCCAGAAGACAAAGGCTTGGGGCGTCCCTGGGGTCTGGGAGGCAGGCAGACAGAGCTCATGGTCTGTGGCTGCTCTGCCCTCCTTCCCCTCCCCAACCCCAGGCCCACCATGCCGGCAACCCCCAACTTCCACGCAAATCTCAGCTCCACCAGCTGCTGGATTCCCCGCCAGCCAATGCCCGTGGCCTGGGCCTTTGTGCAGAAGACCTCGGCCCTCCTGTGGCTGCTGCTCCTGGGCACCTCCCTGTCCTCTACCTGGGGGCAGGCCAAGATTCCTCTGGAAACGTAAGCATCACGTTCAACCCCACCCCAAAAACCCGTCACCCTTTCCCACTTTCTTCCGGGGCTGGGCCTCCCTCCTCTGCCCACTCCTCCCGCCCCTGCCCTCCCTCTGGGCTCTTCCCCAGTGACTGCGACTGACCACTCTCTTGCTGCAAAACCCGTTTCTTCTCCGGCCTCCTTTCTCTCCTCCCAAAAGCTCTGCGAGTTCTAGAGTCCCACCTGCCCCTCCCCAGGAGCAGGATGGCTTTAGGCAGAACTGGTCATCAGGGCTGCTCTCTTCTTGGCCTGACAAGCAGCTTCTGGGGCACCTGCAGGGCGGGTGCTCCTTCAGGATAATCGCTGAGATGAGGCGGCCTAGGGGAGCCAGGTTATCTCATCATCGCAGCTCCCCAGAGGATTTGGCAAGAAATGCATATTTTGACATTCCAAAAAGGGGGTGCAGTTCTGAACTCACAGAACATCTCATGCACAGAGGAGGTGGCTTGTCCAGGAACTGGGGAAAAGATGGATTTTGGGGGCCGCAGTCTTCCCTTTCTCCACCTTTCTGCCTCCTTCCAGCCTTGATTCTATAGCCGGCCATTAAGACCAGCTCCAGGGAAGAACCCGGTGTCAGTCATGTGCACCTTGGTGTAAATTTAAATTACTGAGCAACCTCTCCGGGGTGTCTGTCTTTTAGGCCTGAGCTCTGGTGGTCCTAGGAAGGAAGTTTCCACTACATGGTGGGGGACAGAGCCTTCCAGACTGTAGGTGGCACAGACCCCATCCTGTTTAATCCAGTCGCTTGAGCCCAGCACCATAGCCAGGCCACCAGCAGAGCCACCTGCCAACTGCATGTCTTAGCAGGAGTGGGGACAGGGAACCCACATGACACACTGCACATGTGTTTGGCTGAGCAGTGGATTAGGCAGCACCGTCTCCCACCAAGCCGCACAGCTCTCCTTGTTTCATGCCTGGCACGGAGCTGGGTGCTTCACAAATGACACCGTTAGTTTGCAAAGCCATTCAGCAGGGGCTTATTTTATCCCTGTTTTGCAGCTGAGGAAACAGAGGCCCAGAGAGGTCAGGTGACTTCCCCAAGTTCACAAGGCCAGGAAATGAAGGTGCTAGGATTTGAACTCCAGTCAGCCTGGACGGCGCTTCCACCATCACACCCACTGCCAGCCTGTAACGCTCTCTATTGCTGCAGGAGATGTTGAGAACAATTTTCATCCCCAGAACGCACACCAGCTGATAGGAGAGGGCCAACTCCAGGAGTGGGCTGAGGGCCAAGTCAGGGTGGCTGGAATCCAGGCCTTCAGGGAGGGGGCCCCAGCGGCCGTCTATGCAGAAGCCCTGGGTCCTGCCGGAGACCATAGCCTGCACACAGCCTCATCTGCCTGCCCAGGACTTGGCCCTACCTGTCCTCACTCCCGCCGAACCTCTCTTCTCAGTCTTTCCCTTCCGCCTGCAGGGCTTCCACCTCCACCCAAGTCTGTTTCCACAGGGTCCCCAAAGCCCTCCTCATGCCCAATCCAGGAGACATTCCTGGCCTTGTCTCCCCAGACCCTGTTGCTTGGGACACACAAGCCCCCCTCTCCTTTTATCCCAGTGCCTTGACTTCCATGGCACTGCGCTCCGCTGGGTCTCCCTGGGCACCGCTTATCTCGGCTGACTTCCGTGGCACGGCACTGTGCTCCGCTGGGTCTCCCTGGGCACCGCTTATCTCTGCTGACTTCCATGGCACGGCACTGTGCTCCGCTGGGTCTCCCTGGGCACCGCTTATCTCTGCTGACTTCCATGGCACTGCGCTTCGCTGGGTCTCCATGGGCACCGCTTATCTCTGCTATCTTCAAGTGCTCCTCCTCTCCTGCCTCCCCATGAGGTTGGGGGTGCTCCCCAACATCTGTCAACGCTCAGAGATCTCATGCTGCACACCCTCCTTGAGAGATCCCTCCCGTCCTCAGAATTTCAATCCTTACCTTTGTGCGGATGACTCCCGGCCCTGTCTCTACCTCTTAGACACATACCCAATGCTTATGGGCAGCTTTTCCTAAACTCATGTGAGATTTTAAATTCAGATGTGTGTCTTTCAAGAGAAAACACAATTGGTGCCTTCTAGAGTTGTGCAGGGCACAACCTGCCCAATGGCACTTGGTAGCTCTGCAATGGGAACCTCACATTCAGCAGAGCCCAAGTTACACACGTCATCTTTCAACTTCCTCAACTTGTTCCCCCGACCTTCCTGATAGTCTTAATTTTATTCAATAACAACACCATCAGGTCAACAGCCCACACTGAAAACCTGGAAGTCATGTTTTACTCCTCTAAGCTCTTCTGTACTCCCTACCTACAATCGCCTTCCAGATCCCTTTGCAGGCTAACCTCTACCAAACTTCTAACCCAGAGCTCAGATGTCCCTCCCCCGGGAAGCCTTTCCTTATACCACTACCTCTCCCCTACCTTTGTGGGCACCTTCAGACGTGTACTATGCTACCTGCATGAGAAAACTGTCCCTGCAAAGGTGGGGACTGTGGG
>NW_016804048.1:2903915-2921767 GCF_001698545.2 Rhinopithecus bieti
CCCTCCCCATAACACATGGCCGGGGTGAGAGGAGTGGGGTGCGCTCACATTGCCGCCCAGCCTCTCTTGCTGCATCTGCTGGTGGGATGTCCTGTGGGACGAGTGTTCCTGGAAGCCCTTCCTACACTCAGCTGGAGGTGACTTCTCTATACAAAGAAGTCGCTGTGAGTCACATCAGCATATCCCTCTAAGCCCAGATTAAATGTTTCCCTGGCTCACTTTCCTCTTAACTGGATCCCCCAAGTGCCCTTGGCCACCCAAACATCATCCAACTAAGGGCCTATGAGACAGAAGAGAAGTTGGGATGGAAAGAGACAGACGTCTCAACCGGCTATGGTTAAACTATCTCACTTCTGCATAGTTTACAAAAATGTTTGGCCACAGGAACACATTGCTAGGGCCTCTCCAGGAAAGGGTGGAGTCTGTGGACTCAGGGGCCCTGCAGCTTCATCAGTTGCACAGCAAACACGTCCGCAGCCCTGCCCACGAGCAGCTGAGATGTGGAGGCGTGGGTCCACTGACTTCACCTATGACCTATGACCCGCACTGACTTCACATATAACCTGTGACCCGCACTGACTTCACCTATGACCTATGACCTGCAATGACTTCACCTATGACCTATGACCTGCACTGACTTCACCTATGACCTATGACCTGGCCCAAAGGCCCCAGGCCTGGAAACACCAGCCAGAGTCCCAGCCCTGCCCCTGGGACTCCCCGGGCCTCAAGAGCCTCTGCCAAGCAGGGATGAGGACACGCCCCACCTCAGGGTCAACAAGAGATTTGTGGGTCCATCAGAGCACTGTGCAAACTCAGCTGCTGTCCTCTGGCCAGAGTCACAGCAAGCCCTTCCTGGGTCCAGAAGGTGGTTCCGCAGGAACGGGGCTACCTCTTTAAAGCAGAGGGGTGCACTGCAGCCGTGAGGGAACCAGCTGCAGTCGTGGTAATCTGGGGAGGCAGCTCCCCACCCCTGCCACCCCTCCCTGCTGTCAGGAGAGGATTAGAGGAGAGGCCAGCGGATTAAAGGGGTTCATGTTGCCACAGCCTCTCCCCAGTCCCTCTCCCGAGGCCTGCTGGCTAGGTGGGGCGACTCTTCTGTGAGCTGCAGCTGTGGGGCAGAGAGAAGCCCTCCCCACCCAGGACTGAGAGGCTGGAGACCCCAGGCTCGCCAGGGCCCAGAAGACAAAGGCTTGGGGCGTCCCTGGGGTCTGGGAGGCAGGCAGACAGAGCTCATGGTCTGTGGCTGCTCTGCCCTCCTTCCCCTCCCCAACCCCAGGCCCACCATGCCGGCAACCCCAACTTCCACGCAAATCTCAGCTCCACCAGCTGCTGGATTCCCCGCCAGCCAATGCCCGTGGCCTGGGCCTTTGTGCAGAAGACCTCGGCCCTCCTGTGGCTGCTGCTCCTGGGCACCTCCCTGTCCTCTACCTGGGGCAGGCCAAGATTCCTCTGGAAACGTAAGCATCACGTTCAACCCCACCCCAAAACCCGTCACCCTTTCCCACTTTCTTCCGGGGCTGGGCCTCCCTCCTCTGCCCACTCCTCCCGCCCCTGCCCTCCCTCTGGGCTCTTCCCCAGTGACTGCGACTGACCACTCTCTTGCTGCAAAACCCGTTTCTTCTCCGGCCTCCTTTCTCTCCTCCCAAAAGCTCTGCGAGTTCTAGAGTCCCACCTGCCCCTCCCCAGGAGCAGGATGGCTTTAGGCAGAACTGGTCATCAGGGCTGCTCTCTTCTTGGCCTGACAAGCAGCTTCTGGGGCACCTGCAGGGCGGGTGCTCCTTCAGGATAATCGCTGAGATGAGGCGGCCTAGGGGAGCCAGGTTATCTCATCATCGCAGCTCCCCAGAGGATTTGGCAAGAAATGCATATTTTGACATTCCAAAAGGGGTGCAGTTCTGAACTCACAGAACATCTCATGCACAGAGGAGGTGGCTTGTCCAGGAACTGGGGAAAAGATGGATTTTGGGGCCGCAGTCTTCCCTTTCTCCACCTTTCTGCCTCCTTCCAGCCTTGATTCTATAGCCGGCCATTAAGACCAGCTCCAGGGAAGAACCCGGTGTCAGTCATGTGCACCTTGGTGTAAATTTAAATTACTGAGCAACCTCTCCGGGGTGTCTGTCTTTTAGGCCTGAGCTCTGGTGGTCCTAGGAAGGAAGTTTCCACTACATGGTGGGGACAGAGCCTTCCAGACTGTAGGTGGCACAGACCCCATCCTGTTTAATCCAGTCGCTTGAGCCCAGCACCATAGCCAGGCCACCAGCAGAGCCACCTGCCAACTGCATGTCTTAGCAGGAGTGGGGACAGGGAACCCACATGACACACTGCACATGTGTTTGGCTGAGCAGTGGATTAGGCAGCACCGTCTCCCACCAAGCCGCACAGCTCTCCTTGTTTCATGCCTGGCACGGAGCTGGGTGCTTCACAAATGACACCGTTAGTTTGCAAAGCCATTCAGCAGGGGCTTATTTTATCCCTGTTTTGCAGCTGAGGAAACAGAGGCCCAGAGAGGTCAGGTGACTTCCCCAAGTTCACAAGGCCAGGAAATGAAGGTGCTAGGATTTGAACTCCAGTCAGCCTGGACGGCGCTTCCACCATCACACCCACTGCCAGCCTGTAACGCTCTCTATTGCTGCAGGAGATGTTGAGAACAATTTTCATCCCCAGAACGCACACCAGCTGATAGGAGAGGGCCAACTCCAGGAGTGGGCTGAGGGCCAAGTCAGGGTGGCTGGAATCCAGGCCTTCAGGGAGGGGCCCCAGCGGCCGTCTATGCAGAAGCCCTGGGTCCTGCCGGAGACCATAGCCTGCACACAGCCTCATCTGCCTGCCCAGGACTTGGCCCTACCTGTCCTCACTCCCGCCGAACCTCTCTTCTCAGTCTTTCCCTTCCGCCTGCAGGGCTTCCACCTCCACCCAAGTCTGTTTCCACAGGGTCCCCAAAGCCCTCCTCATGCCCAATCCAGGAGACATTCCTGGCCTTGTCTCCCCAGACCCTGTTGCTTGGGACACACAAGCCCCCCTCTCCTTTTATCCCAGTGCCTTGACTTCCATGGCACTGCGCTCCGCTGGGTCTCCCTGGGCACCGCTTATCTCGGCTGACTTCCGTGGCACGGCACTGTGCTCCGCTGGGTCTCCCTGGGCACCGCTTATCTCTGCTGACTTCCATGGCACTGCGCTTCGCTGGGTCTCCATGGGCACCGCTTATCTCTGCTATCTTCAAGTGCTCCTCCTCTCCTGCCTCCCCATGAGGTTGGGGTGCTCCCCAACATCTGTCAACGCTCAGAGATCTCATGCTGCACACCCTCCTTGAGAGATCCCTCCCGTCCTCAGAATTTCAATCCTTACCTTTGTGCGGATGACTCCCGGCCCTGTCTCTACCTCTTAGACACATACCCAATGCTTATGGGCAGCTTTTCCTAAACTCATGTGAGATTTTAAATTCAGATGTGTGTCTTTCAAGAGAAAACACAATTGGTGCCTTCTAGAGTTGTGCAGGGCACAACCTGCCCAATGGCACTTGGTAGCTCTGCAATGGGAACCTCACATTCAGCAGAGCCCAAGTTACACACGTCATCTTTCAACTTCCTCAACTTGTTCCCCGACCTTCCTGATAGTCTTAATTTTATTCAATAACAACACCATCAGGTCAACAGCCCACACTGAAAACCTGGAAGTCATGTTTTACTCCTCTAAGCTCTTCTGTACTCCCTACCTACAATCGCCTTCCAGATCCCTTTGCAGGCTAACCTCTACCAAACTTCTAACCCAGAGCTCAGATGTCCCTCCCCGGGAAGCCTTTCCTTATACCACTACCTCTCCCCTACCTTTGTGGGCACCTTCAGACGTGTACTATGCTACCTGCATGAGAAAACTGTCCCTGCAAAGGTGGGGACTGTGGGGTGGCTCCAGGCTGCCTCATGGTAGGACCCTGATAAACACTGGTTGAGTGGTGACTGCTGATCTTGAAATGATCACACAGGCAAACCACTTCCACTCCATTTGGAGAGGCTCAGACCCAGCCCTGTGTGCCTGCCCCCAGGACCGCAGGAGCCTGGCCCAGATGGTGGGAATGTGGTGCATTTCTGGGGCATGGGCCAGAGGTCGGGGCTCCCCACTAGGCTGCCTACGCAGAGGGCAAGGTGTGGCCTCCTCGTGCCCTCCCAGCCTGCCGTGCCCTCAGCCTCAGCAGTGGCAGCTCAGAGCCTTTTCCTCCTGCGCCCTTGCCTCATGCGTTCTCTGAGGTTTCAACAGAGGGTTTGGCAGCCCCCAGTGGCCTTGAGTGGAGTGCCCTGGAGGGAACAATTCACTGAGAGGCCACAGCTGTGGCCAGGCAGGTCCTCCTTTGTCCTCAGGGTCCTCCGACCCTGGCCTGAGCCTGTCCACTGCCTCTCCCCTCCTTCTCTCCTCTGGGTCTGCCACTCTCCAACCAGAGGCCCCAGAGGCTTGGGGTGAGACCCAGTCCTGGACTGGTCAGCCCTGCCTCACGACCCTCAGCAGGAGAGCCTGCCGAGGATGCTCACACACAGCAGTGCAGCCGCTGGAGCCGGAGGGCTCTCCGCGTCTCCTGCCCAGGCCGTGGCTACAGCTTTCGGGACGGGAGGAGGGACAGGTTGCTCTTTTAGTGGTGTTCTGGGCATATGTCACAGTGTGTATGCATATGTTGTGTGTTGTGTATGGGGTATGCAGGTGGGTTTTTTACATGTGGGTGGCATTTCTTTATGCATCATGTGTCTGTGTGTTTGAGTGTGCATGCGTCAGCTGGTGTCTGTGTGTAGACACTTGCTTTCTATGTGTGTGAATCCATATGTCTATGCGTGTGTTTGTGCATGTACTTGTGTGTATACACATGTCCTTTCGTTGCCTGGCAGAGTGAAGCTATGGGCTGACACCTTCGGCGGGGACCTGTATAACACTTTGACCAAATACTCGGGCTCCCTCTTGCTGCAGAAGGTCAGTCACCCCCTTCCAGAGAGCCCACCGGGTGGCAGAGGGCAGTCAGCCATCAAAGCCCCCAAATGCCAGTGCTGTGAGGGCCCTTGGGCTTCCCATCAAATCGGCTTATTTCAGATGGGGACACTGAGGCCCAAGGAGGTGAATGACTTGCTCAACTCCCAAAGCAAGGCAGTGGGGGCGGTTTGGGGGCGTGGTCAAGAGCATTGTGCCAGGTCCTCAGGGAGCAGAGGCCAAGGTGGAATTAGATGCAGGAGATGTACTGGGTGGGGGTGGGGTGAAGAATAAAGGGGAGACAGAGGGAGTGGATGGAGTGGGATGCAGGCCTAACACCTGTGATGCTAGCGGAGCCTTGGAGGGCATGTGCAGGGCCCTAGGAGCTGCTTGGGCCATAGAAGGTGGACGGGCTGTGGCCTCTGTGCAGGGAGAGCTCCCATACCTCCAGCTGTCAGTCCCCCAGCCCCCAGCCACGTCCAGCATCCACCATCTTAATATGCATTGCTTTCTGTGCAGATTAACGGCTGGCTGGTCTTCTTACCAGGTTATAAACAACTTCACTGTTCTCTAATACTTGTAACTCCCCAGAGCAGTTCCAACAGCAGCTCACCCTCCTCTATTATTACCACTCACTGAGAGCTTCATAGTCATGATTTCATTCCCACCACTAATTCATGAGGCACCTTTTCCATATCACAAAGATCCTGAATCCCAGGCCTTTATGCTTGCATGTGACCGCATGTTCCTCCTCAACTCCCCTGCCCACAGCCCCTAGGCCTGTCCTTGGTGGAGTAAGTGGAGCCAGGGTGGGCTGCTCCCTGGGCCCCCACACGTCACTGTAGCGATGACAGCTAAGACCCCGCCTGCCCCTCACAGCACACTCCTATGCTGCACAGCACCACAACCTGGGCCGAGGAGTAGAGAGCAGTACTGATGTGGACATTTGGGGTAAAAGTACTCTGTAAAATCTATGTGTTCTAAAGCATACACTAAAGCTATGTAAATGTCACATCTTACAAACGAGGAAACTGGTTGACTGGCTTGCTTGTGGTCACACGGCCAATAAATGTCAGAGCTGGGTGAATAGACATTCACAATATACACAGTCAATGAGAGCTGGTCTCCCCTGGGCCCAGAGAGAAAACTCAAACCCCGCTCCAGGCTTTCCTGGGCTCCCTGGCAGTTGTCAGGCAGCTGTGCTCAGTTCCTGGAGCTGCTGAGCTCTGTCGGGACGGGGGGAGTTGAGGTTCACATCCATGTGCACAGGGACACTTTCATAGCAAGATGCCTCTTTGGGGGCATTGGGGAAAAGTGATGCCAGGGGTGGTTTCACAAGCCCTGGGAAGCAGCATGGCTCTGCACAAAGGACATGGGTAGGGGTGCCTGGGAGCCCTGGCCCCATCAAGGGTCACCTGCTCACTGACCTTGGTGGTCAAGTTCACTGACTTCTCTGAGCCTCGGTCTACTCCCCTGTTAAGGATATAGCTGCAATGCGTCTAGAGCACCTGGAACAGAGAGACATTTGAAGAGAGGCAGCTATAATATCACTGGGGATGTTGTCCAAGGAGGAGAGGGCTAGGCCTCCCCCTAGTTGAGTAAAGCAGGCTCCGTGTGCCAGAATGCACCTGTTGAGAGGATGGAGGCCATGCACACACAGGTGCAACCATGCTGGTACAAAACCAGGTGCACCCATCTCTCCCACCTTCTCCAAACAGAAGTACAAGGATGTGGAGTCCAGTCTGAAGATCGAGGAGGTGGATGGCTTGGAGCTGGTGAGGAAGTTCTCAGAGGACATGGAGAACATGCTGCGGAGGAAAGTCGAGGCCGTCCAGGTACTCCAGGCCTGTGATCTGCAGGGCATTTCTCCCCAGCCCCATGATGCAGGGTGACAGAGTGACCCTCCCCATGTCATGGCCCTGCATCCTCCCACCCTCGTGACCCTCTCCTATCTTACAAGAGTCCACCTTGTACCTCCATTAGCCAAAAGAACCCTTACTCCAAAAATCCCTGTAAAAGAGGAAATGATAGGAAACAAGAGGAGAGGGGAGGGGCTGGCATCAGAGCTCTGCCCCGAGGTGGCCATGCCCAGCACTGCCGGGTCAGCCTGCAGCCATTGTGGGGAACTGAGTCACCAGGCCATACCCAGTGACCAGTACAGAGCACTGCACAGGGTGAGCACCTAGGAATTGCTTTGGGGATGGACGGACAGATGAGCAGAAGGAGGGTGGGAGTCGACCTAGCTGGGGCCAATAAAGTCAAGCTCCTCCGTTCCCTCTCCTCCTTCTCATCTCTCCTCATTCCTCCCTTACCCTCATTCAGCCATCAGGACCCACCTTCATGGCTAAAGTGCTCTGAGGGCCACCCGGGCAGCAGAGGTGCTTACAGGGATGGGCCCTGTGCCCATGTGACCCTGTTACTAGACATCCACCAAGGCTGGTGGGGCCCAGGAGAAACAGAAGCTGTCCCCTTCTCTGGGATGAAGTGTCTGCACTGAGGCCTCTGGGGACCTGGATGTTATAAACCAGTAGATACAGTGTGGGTGGAGAGATACAGTCCTCCACTCCATCCAGTCAAGAATCGAACCATCCAAGACCAGTGCTGTCCCTGAAAGGACTCGTAAGACCAGCCAGGAGAACAAGGAGAGAGGAGATCGGGAGTGGTTGGCTGGGTTGGGAGGCTGAGGCCAGGGCCGAGCAGCAGGGGAAGGGGCAGATAGGGCGGGTGAGCTGTGGCCTCCTCAGTGTGCTGCCTTTCCCCTCACCCCCATCACAACCCCCGCTCTGGGAAGAGGCCAAGGTCAGGGTTGCTGGGGCCTTCTTTCCCATGAGCAGCATTTCTGCAGGCCTAGGGGCAAGAGATCTTAGCATCAGGAACCAACAAGAAGATGCCTGGGGACTCAAGAGCCTATCCGGGGTCCCTGAATCACACACCACAGCAGGAAGGCACCAGCCTCACACACAGCCTGGCACCTACAGTGACGCCTGCCTGTTTCAATCAGTGAGCGTTGTGTAAACAGCCTCCTTGGGTTAAACACAGACAGTGGGGTATGAAACTCGCCTGACTTCAGGGGTTGGTCCTTGTGTCACTAGAGTGTAGCAGGATGAGCCGCAGACAAAACTCCTCAGACACCGAGTTAAAGAAGGAAGAGGTTTATTCGGCCGGGAGCATCAGCAAGACTCCTGTCTCAAGAGCCGTGCTCCCCGAGTGAGCAATTCCTGTCCCTTTTCAGGGCTCACAACTCTAAGGGGGTCCACGTGAGAGGGTCGTGATCGATTGAGCAAGCAGGGGGTACATGACTGGGGGCTGTATGCACCGGTAATCAGAACGGAACAGAACAGGACAGGGATTTTCACAGTGCTTCTCCATACAATGTCTGTAATCTATAGATAACATAACTGGTTAGGTCAGGGGTCGATCTTTAACTACCAGGCCCAGGGTGTGGCGCTGGGCTGTCTGCCTGTGGATTTCATTTCTGCCTTTTAGTTTTTACTTCCTCTTTCTTTGGAGGCAGAAATTGGGCAGAAGACAATATGAGGGGTGGTCTCCTCCCTGAGAGCAGTAAGCAGTCCTGAGACACCCCCAGAGGCTGGGGCTCCAGGCTCCCTGTGCCCTTCCACAGCCTCAGACACCAAAGAAGCACTGCTCTGCAGACTTTCTCTGAGCACCGGTCCCTGCCCCTGCTGCGGGTGGTGTGTGGGGGTTGCAGACCTTCTATGAGGATGCGCATGGCAAGTTTCCTGCAAAGCCTCCCTGAAATGAGTATTTCCCTGTGGAATTTCCTTATCCTAGGATCTGTAGGCTGAGAGTGGGGAGGCAGGGATTATCCTACCCAATTTACAGTTGTATAAGCAGAAGACCAGAGAGGCTTAGTGGCTTGGCTCTGACAAAGCTAGAACAGGATCTTGGGTCCTCTGACTCCCAAAACACTTCCCCCACCCTGACTTACCCTGACACTCTGTGGTGCTGGCCTGCTCTTAAAAAAAAAAAAAAAAAATTGTACCAGGCGCGGTGTCACACCTGTAATCCCAGCACTTTGGGAGGCCGATGTGGGCAGATGATGAGGTCAAGAGATCGAGACCATACTGGCCAACATGGTGAAACCCCATCTCTACTAAAAATACAAAAATTAGCTTGGCATGGTGGCAGGCGCCTGTGGTCCTAGCTACCTGGGAGGCTGAGGCAGGAGAATCACTTGAACCTGGGAGGTGGAGGTTGCAGTGAGCCAAGATCACACCACTGCACTCCAGTCTGGGTGACAGAGCAAGACTCTAACTCCAAAAAAAAAAAAAAAAAAAAAAGGTATTGCAGCAAAATACATGTAAGATAAAATTGGTCATTATTTTAAAATGTATAATTTAGTGGTATTAAGTACATCCACAATGCTGTACAACCATCTCCATTATCTAGTTCCAGAACTTTTTCATCACTCCAAGCAGAATCTGAGTACTAAGTAAGCAATCACTCCACTATGCCCCTCCTCTTAGCTCTGCAACCACTAATCTCTTTCTGTCTATGGATTTGCCTGTTGTGGGTATTTCATGTAAATAGAATCATACAATATGTGACCATTTGTAGACTTATTTCACTTAGCATAATGTCTCCAGGGTTCATCTGTGTTGTTCCATGCATCAGCAATTCATTCCTTTTTAGGGCTGTATAATATTCCCTTGTGTGCATAACCCACATTTTGTTCATTAGTTCATCAAATGACAGACATTTGAGTTGTTTCCATCTTTTGGCTTTGAATACACACACACATGCACACACACACAAAATGCACGTATTTTAGTAGACTTTATTTTTTAGAGCAATTTTAGGTTCACAGCAAAATGTAGAAGAAAGTACAGTTTCCATACATCCCCTGTTGCCACAGCCTTCCCCACTATCGACACCCTGCATCCATGGTAGATTGGGTATAATCAATGAATTTGCATTATCCCAAAGTCCATAGCACATATTAGGGCTCACTCTCGTACATTCTGTGGGTTTAGAAACATGTGCAATGACATGCATCCGCTATTACAGTATCAGACAAAAGAATTTCACTGCCCTAAAAATCCCCAACCATTGGCAACCACTTATCTTCTCCATCTCCCTAGTCTTGCCTTTTCCAGAATGCCATGTTGTTGGGATCACACAGTACATGGCCTTTTCCGATGGGCTGCTTTCACTTAGCTGTATGCACGTACTTTTTGGCTGTTGTGCATAGTGTGGCTGTGAATATTCGTGCCTAAGTTCTTGTTAGCGTCCCTGTTTTCAATTCTTCTGGGCATACGCCCAGGAGTGGAATTGCTGGGTCACCTGGCAACTGTTTCACTCGCTGAAAACCCGCTGGGTTCCTTTTACCCATTCTCCCTACCTCTGTGTTCCCATCCCTCAGAATCTGGTGGAGGCTGCCGAGGAGGCCGACCTGAACCACGAATTCAACGAATCCCTGGTGGTGAGTCCCACTCCTGGCACTGGTGCCAGAGGGCAAGGATCACCTGAGTACCAGATATGGGGTTGGTGGTGTAGGGTGGCAATCCACTGATTCCATAGACATTTACTGCTCACCCCACACAGGCACAGCAATGTGCTAGCCTCTGGATCGGAACTTGTTCTTGACCTCAAGAAGCTCACAGTGCAAAGAACTCCAGTATAAGGCACATCACAAGTCACTACAGATGGGTGGATGGAGCCTCCGGAGAATGCAGGCTGAGAACAGGAGGGCTGCCCCGAAACTCCCGCAGACAGGGAGGCCTGGGGCTGCGCCCAGGGCTCAGAGGGATTTAGGCAGACAGGGCCTGGAAAAGGGGCCTTTGGTCACAGTGGAAAGAAGACACAGAAATAAGAAAACACAAGGTTGGTTGAGCAAACAGTGGGACCTTGGGCCCTATGTGTCCAGAGGCTGATGATGAAGACAGTGGCCTTGGACAGTTAGGTGAGGGGGTGGGGGGAGCCTTGGGTGCCAGAGTAGGAGCCTGGCCATTCTCAGCAGGGAAAGGCAGGTGCGGAGGGCTTGAGCAGGGTGGGGACGCGGCTGGGAGTGTGCGTGGAAGGCCAGCGAGGGCCACAGTGTCCTGAGGAGGAGCCAGGTTGTGGGGTGCAGGCACCTGGCGTGGGAGTTGGTGTCGGGATGTCAGTGAGGCAGTCCTGGGGGGTGTTCAGGTGTGAACCCGGTGGTGTGGAGGAAATGGGGCCGGGGCTCTGCTGGAGGCAATCCTAGCACACCCTCCAATACCGCATTGGAGAGGCCGAGGGCAGCTGCGGGACTCGGAACCTGGGGCACTTGGAACCTGGGCCCTGTCTGAGGCCAAGGCTGTAGGCCCCAAGATTCCGCAGGCACCGTTCTGGGCTCTGGGACCTTCCTGGCCCGCGAGAAGTGGAGGGGCTGATGGGGCTCTTTGTCTCTACCTGTCCTCAACTCCGCGGCTGCCTGTCTCCTCTCTGCCTCGGCCGCATCAACACACGCTGCTCCAAGTTGGGGACTGAGGCAGCGGCCAGGACGACGGTCATCAAACGTCGGCCTCCTGCCTCTGCGTGCGGCCTCCTGGACCCTATCATTGCCCAGCGCGCCGCTGCAGGTGCTTGTGTAGACACTGATGGCCACTCCGCCCCGGCCCGTACGTCCTCTCACCTGCGCCGTTTCTCTTCCTCTCTCTCCACCTGTCCCTGTGCTCGGGCCGTCTCCGTGGGCCTCACCTGTCCACCCCAGTTCGACTATTACAACTCGGTCCTGATCAATGAGAGGGACGAGAAAGGCAACTTCGTGGAGCTGGGCGCCGAGTTCCTCCTGGAGTCCAATGCGCACTTCAGCAACCTGCCGGTGAACACCTCCATCAGCAGCGTGCAGCTGCCCACAAACGTGTACAACAAAGGTAGCCTAGCACGCTCAGCTTAGGCACACTCACCAGGCACGCCCACCAGACACACCCACCAGGCACTTACCAAACACACCCACCAGACACACCCACCAGGCATGCCCACCAGACACCCACCAGGCACACCCAGCAGGCATGCCCACCAGACACACCCACCAGGCACACTTACCAAACACACCCACCAGACACACCCACCAGGCATGCCCACCAGACACACCCATCAGACACACCCACCAGGCAAGCCCACCAGGCACACCCACCAAGCACACCCAACAGGCATAACCACCAGACACACCCACCATGCACACTTACCAAACACACCCACCAGGTACACCCACCAGGCAAGCCCACCAGGCATACCCACCAGACATACCCACCAGGCACACCCACCAGACACACCCACCAGGCACGCCCACCAGACGCACCCACCAAGCACACCCGCCAGGCAAGTCCTCCAGGCACACCCACCAGACACACCCACCAGGCACTCACCAGACATACCCATCAGGCACACCCACCAGGCACACTCACCAGACACACTCACCAGGCATACCCACCAGGCATGATCACCATTTTCCTGAGAAGTTCTACAAGATCATGATCATCTATAATCTCACCCTTCAGACCCAGATATTTTAAATGGAGTCTACATGTCTGAAGCCTTGAATGCTGTCTTTGTGGAGAACTTCCAGAGAGACCCAACGTTGACCTGGCAATATTTTGGCAGTGCAACTGGATTCTTCAGGATCTATCCAGGTAAGGACATGGAGTTGCATCTCCATGACCTTCTGGGATTCTTCTCTGGAAATAAGACAGTAGGGGCATTGACGATGGACCCTGGCACTCAGGTCCCCAGTGAATGGGGCTGGTCTTCCTATCCCAAAGCATCTCCAAGCCCACACTTTAGCCCTTCTCACTGCATGATATGCACATATTAAAGGGCTGTGGAATGGATGGATGAATGAATGAATGAATGAAACCATCAAACACCATGAAACCAGTCATTGAATGCCCACATGAAGCTCCTGTCCCATGAAAAGTACTTTGGGAGATACAAAGAAGGATAAAACAATTCTTTACCTTAAGGACTTTATGTCCCAATTGGAAAAATGAGGCGCACATCATTCAGAGTGTTCAACAGCAATCCAGAAAATGGCACAGGCCACTCTGTGGCTAGTGGCCAACTTACTAGAGTCCATCAATAAAAATAGAACACACAGAGCACAAAGTTTCCAAGAGTTCTACCTCTTTTTGGTTCCCATTTAAAATAAGTTGGCTCTCCATTTCACCCCAACCCGTTTTTATAGTTTAGCACACGGTCCAGGAAGTCTTAAAGTTATCCCACTTTTCTGAAACAGGAAACCAGAAAGGCCTGAAAGGACTCCTCTGTGTCCACAGGCTGGAAAGTCATTCTCTCTCTTGGAGTGCAAAGGGACCTCAGAGCTCCTGCAGTTCCCATAGTTGGCATTGTGTTCTTCTGCCAGAATTCACAGCTAGCTATTGCAGCTGTTTCGATTCTCTGGAGCTTCAGTGAATAGGTTTATCCTTCTTCCACGCAGCTCACATGCCCCTCCTGTCTACTCCAGGGTGGAATTCCTGTAAATATTCCTGCCACATCAGGGCTTCCAGAGATGCCAACTTATATGTAAACAACACAGTCCAGATGTGAACTCATCAGTCAGTGGAGAGGCCATTTCTCACTATTTTGAATTGCACTATTTTTATTGTTGTTGAGTTTTATGAGTTATCTATATATTCTGAATATTGATCCTTTATCAGATATGTGATTTGCAAATAATTTCTCCCATTCTGTGTGCTGCCTTTTTACTCTGTTCATATTGTCTTTTGATGAACAAACTTTTAATTTTTTTCTGAAATCCAATTTGATTATTTTATCTTTTGTTGCCTATGCCTTTGGTGTCACATCCAAGAAATGACTGCCAACTCTAATGTCATAAAGTGTTTCCCCTACGTTTTCTAACAGATTTTTTATAGTTTTAGGTCTTACATTTCCATTTTTAGTTAATATTTATATATGGTATTAGGTAAGAGTTCAACTTCACTTTTTTGCATGTGGATATACAGTTGCCCCAGCACCATTTATTGAAAGGACTGCCTTTCTTCCATTGAATGGTATTGCTACTCTTGTCAAAAATCATTTAATCATATATGTGAGGGTTTATTTCTGGGATTTTTATCCTATTTCATTGGTCTATATACCTCTGTTTATGCCAGTGCCATGCTGTTTTGATTACTGTAGTTTTCAGTAATTTAAAATCAGGAAGTGTGCCTCCATAGGTTTTTCTTTCCCCCAAATTGTTTGGGCTATTTGGGGTTTCTTGAGGTTCCATATACATTTTAGAATGAGTTTCTCTTGCAGTTGAGATTTTGATAGGGATTGCATTGAATCAGTAGACCACCTTGGGCAGTACTGACATCTTAACAGTATTAAGTATTTCAGTCTATGAATATGGAACGTGTTTTCATTATTCCTGTCCTTAATTTCTTTCAGCAATGTTTCATAGTTTTCATTGTTCAAGTCTTTCACCTCATTGGTTAAGCTAATTCCTAAATATTTTTTTGATGTTATTGTAAATGGGATTTTTAAAAATAATTTCTCAGATTATTCACTATTAATGTATAGAAATGCAACTGATTTTTGTGTGTTGAGTTTGTCCCCTGATACTTTGCTGAATTTATTTATTAGATCTAAGAGTTTTTTGTGGAATCTATAGGGCATTCTACATATGAGATCATCTGTGAACAGGCATAATTTTACTTCTTTCTTTCCAGTTTGAATGCCATTTTATTTCTTTTTTATACCTAATGGCTCTAGCTAAAATTTCCAATACTATATTGAGTAGAAGTGGCAAAAGTGCACATTCTGGTCTTGTTTTTGATAATAATAAAGAAAAGCTTCTAGTCTTTCACCATAGAGTATGATGTTTTAGATGTGGTTTTCCATATACGATTTTTATATCAGTTTTATTCTATTGCTAGTTTTTTTAATGTTTGTGTCATCAAAGGATGTTTAATTTTGTGAAATGCTTTTTATGCATCCATTGGGATGGCCATGGAATTTTTTCCCTTCATTATGTTAATGTGTATATTACATTGATCAATTTTCATATGTTGAACCATCCTTGCATTCCAGGAATAAGGCCTATTTGGTTATGGTGTGTAATCCTTTTAATATGCTCCTGAGTTTTGCTTGCTAGTTTTATGTTTTTATCCATTCTGCCAATCTCTGTGTTTTGATTGGAAAGTTTGATCCATTTATATTTAAAGTAATTACTGTTGAGGGACTTATTTCTGTCATTTTACTATTTGTTTTCTATAAGCCTTAAGCTTTTTTGTTCCTCATTTTCTGCATTACTGTCTTCTTTTATGTTTAGTTGATTTTTTGTAGGGAAACATTTAAATTTCTTTCTCATCTCCTTTTATATGTATTCTACAGTTATTTTATTTCTGGTCACCAGAGGGATTACATTTAACATCTTAAAATTATAGCATTCTAATTTGGATTTATAACAGCTTAACTTCAATAACATACAAAAACTTGGCTCTTTTACAGTTCCTTATCTACCCCTTTTGGTGGTTGTTGTCACAAAATTCCTTCTTTGTACATTGTGTGCCCAAAACCACAAACTAATAATTCTTGTTTGTTAATTTTTAATTTTTGTGGTATATAGTATGTGTATATATTTATGAGGTATACGAGATATTTTGATATAGGCATACAACATGTAATAATCACATCAGGGCAAATGGGGTATCCATTGCCTCAAGCATTTATCCTTTGTGTTACAAACAATCCAATTATACTCTTTTAGTTATTTTAAAATGTAAAATTAAATCATTACTGACTATAGTTACCCTGTTGTGCTATCAAATACTAGATCTTATCCATTCTTTCTATTTTTTGTACCCATTAACCATCCCACTTCTCCCCCACCCCATCACTACCCCTCCCAGCCTCTGATAGCTATTATTCTAATTTTTATCTCTATGGGTTCAGTTGTTTTAAGTTTTAGCTGCCACAAATAAGTGAGACGTGAAGTTTCTTTATGTACCTGACTTATTTCACTTAACATAGTGGCCTCTGGTTCCATTCATGTTATTGCAAATGACAGAATCTCATTCTCTTTATGGCTGAATAGTACTCCATTGTGTACATGTACATTTTCTTTATCCATTCATCTAATGTTGATGGATATTTAGATTGTTTATGAATCTAGGCTATTGTAAATAGTGCTGCAATGAACATGGGAGTGCAGATATCTCTTCAATATATGGATTTTCTTTCTTTTAGGTAGATACCTATCTGTGGGATGGCTGGATCATATGGTAGCTCTATTTCTAGTTTTTTGAGGAACCTCAAAACTGTTCTCCATAGTGGTTGTACTAATTTGCATTCTCACCAACAGTGTATGAGTGTGTGAGTTTCTCCAAGTTCTTGCCAGCATTTGTAATTGCCTGTTTTTTTGATACAAGCCATTTTAATTGGGGTGAGATGATATCTCATTGTAGTTTTGATTTGTATTTCTCTGATAATCAATGATGTTGAGCCTCTTTATATACCTGTTTGCCATTTGTCTTTCTTCTTTTGAGACATGTACATTCAGATTTTTGCCCATTTAAAAATCAGATTATTTGATTTTTTTTTTTTTCTCATTGTGTTGTTTGAGCTTCTTATGTATTCTGGTTATTAATCCCTTCTCAGATGGATAGGAGTTTGCAAATATTTTCTCCCATTCTGTGCATTGTCTGTTTACTTTGTTGATTGTTTCTTTTGCTGTGCAGAAGCTTTTTAACTTGATATGATCCCATTTATCAATGTTTGCTTTGGTTGCATGTGCTTGTGGGTTATTACTCAGGATATCCTTGCCCAGTTCAATGTCCTGGAGAGTTGCCCCAATGTTTTCTTTTAGTAGTTTCATCGTTTGAGGTCTTAGGTTTAAGTATTTAATCCATTTTTATTTAATTTTGGTATATGGTGAGAGATAGGAGTCTAGTTTCGTTCTTCTGCATATGAATATCCAATTTTCCCAGCACCATTTATTGAAGAGACTATCCTGTCCCCAATCTGTGTACTTGGCACCTTTGTAAAAAAATGACTTTTTAAAAAAATGAGTTCACTGTAAATGTATGGATTCATTTCTGCATTCTCTATTTGGTTCCATTGGTCTATGTGTCTGTTTTTATGCCAGTGCCATGCTGTTTTTGTTACTATAGCTCTGTAGCATAATTTGAAGTCAGGTAATGTTATTCCTCCAGTTTTGTTCTTTTTGCTCAGGATAGCTTTGGCTCTTCTGGGTCTTTTTTGGTTCCATATACATTTTTGAATTGTTTTTTCTATATCTGGGAAGAATGTCATTGGTATTTTGATGGAGATTGCATTGAATGTTTAGATTGCTTTGGATAGTATGGAAATTTTAACTATATTAAGTCTTCCAATCCATGAACATGGAATATTTTCCATTTTTTTGTGTTCTCTTCAATTTCTTGCATCAATTTTATAATTTTCCTTGTAGAGACCTTTCACTTTTTTGGTTAAATTAATTTCCAGGTATTTTATTTTATTTGTGGCTATTGTAAATGGGATTACTTTCTTGATTTCTTTTTCAGATTGTTTGCTGTTGGCATACAGAAATGATACTGATCATTGTATGTTGACTTTGTCTCCTGCAACTTTACTGAGTTTGTTTATCAGTTCTAATAGTTTTTTGGTGGCATATTTAGGTTTTTCTGAATATAAGATCATATTATCTGCAAACAAGGATAATTTGACTTCTTCCTTTTGAATTTGGAGTCCTTTAATTTTTTTCTCTTGTTTGATTGCTCTGGGTAGAACTTTCAGTACTATGTTGAATAATGGTGGTGAAAATGGACATCCTTGTCTTGTTCCAGATCTTAAAGGAAAGGCTTTCAGTCTTTCCCCATCTAATATGATACTAGCTGTGGATCTGTTGTATATGGTTTTTATTATGTTGAGGTACGTTCCTTGTATACCCAGTTTTTTTTTTTTTTTTTTTTTTTTTT
>NW_016804048.1:2921832-2933167 GCF_001698545.2 Rhinopithecus bieti
TTAGCCAGGATGGTCTCGATCTCCTGACCTCGTGATCCGCCCGTCTCGGCCTCCCAAAGTGCTGGGATTACAGGCTTGAGCCACCGCACCCGGCCGTATACCCAGTTTTTTTAGGGTTTTTACCATGAAGAGATGTTGAATTTTATCAAATGCTTCTTCTGCATCAATTGAAATGATCATATGGTTTTTGTCCTTCTTTCTGTTGGTAAGATGTATTATATTGACTGATTTGCATTTGTTGAACCATCTTTGCATGGTTCATCTCTTTGCATGGTTCATCTCTTAGTCATGATGAGTGATCTTTTTGATGTATTGTTGTATTCATTTTGTTAGTGTTTTCATTGAGAATTTTTGCATCAATGCTCTTCAGGGATATTGGTCTGTAGGTTTTTTGTTTGTTTGGCTTTTGTTTTGATATGTCTTTGTTGGGTTTCAGTATCAGGATAATGCCGGCCTTGTATACTGAGTTTGGAAGTAGTTCCTCTGCCTCTATTTTTCATAAAGTTTAAGTAGGATTGGTATCAGTTATTTCTTAAATTTTTGGTAAAATTCAGCAATTCTGAAACCATCAGGTTCCAGTCTTTTCTTTGCTAAGAGACTTTTTATAATGGGTTCAGTAGCATTACTTGTTATTGATCTGTTCAGGTTTTGGATTTCTTCATGGTTCAATCTTAGTAGGTTGTATGTGTCTAGGAATTTATTCATTTCTTCTAGATTTTCCAATTTATTGGCATATATTTGCTCATAGTAGCTTCTAATGATCCTTTGAATTTCTGTGGTATCAGTTGTAATGTCTCCTTTTTCATCTATGATTTTATATATTTGAGTCTCCTCTCTTTTGTTCTTAGTGGGGCTAAAAGTTTGTCAATTTTGTTTATCTTTTTTAAAAACCAACTTTTTCATTTCATTGATCTTTTGTATTTTTTTATCATTTCAATTTCACTTATTTCTGTTTTGATCTTTATTATTTCTTTCTTTTTTGTTGTTGTTGTTTTTTTTTTTTGAGACAGAGTCTCGCTCTGTCGCCCAGGCTGGAGTGCAGTGGCCCGATCTCAGCTCACCGCAAGCTCCGCCTCCCAGGTTCACGCCATTCTCCTGCCTCAGCCTCCCGAGTAGCTGGGACTACAGGCGCCCGCCACCTCGCCCGGCTAGTTTTTTGTATTTTTTTAGTAGAGACGGGGTTTCATCGTGTTAGCCAGGATGGTCTCGATCTCCTGACCTCGTGATCCACCCGTCTCAGCCTCCCAAAGTGCTTGCTGGGATTACAGGCTTGAGCCACCACGCCTGGCCTATTTCTTTTCTTCTACTAACTTTGGGTTTGGTTTGCTTTTGCTTTTCTAGTTCTTCAAGATGTATTTTAGATTATTTAAAATTTTTCTACTTTCTTGATATACACACTTACAGCTATAAAATTCCATCTTAGTACTGCATTTGCTGTATCCCATAGGTTTTAGTATGTTGTGTATCCATTATCATTTGTTTCAAGACATTTTTCAATTTTCCTTCTTAATCTCTTCATTGAATGATCATTCTATAGCATGTGGTTTAATTTTCATGTTTCTGTATAGTTTTCAAAATTCCTCTTCTTGTTGAGTTCTAGTTTTATTCCATTGTGATCAGAGAAAATACTTCATATTATTTCAACTTTTTGAAATGTTTTGAGACTTATTTTCTGGCCTAATTATACTCTGTCCTTGAGAATGATCCATGTGCTGAAAATAATTTGTATTCTGTAGCCATTGAGGGAAATGTTTTGTAAATATGTATTAAGTCTATTTGGCCCATAGTACAGATTAAGTATGATGTTTCTTTGTTGATTTTCTGTCTGGATGATTTATCCAATGCTGAAAGTGGGGTGTTGAAGTCTCCAGCTATTATTGCATTGGGGTCTCTCTCTCTCTTTAGCTCTAATAATATTAGCTTTATATATCTGGGTGCTCCAGTAAATATATTTTTACAATTGTTATATCCTCTTGCTGAATTGACCTGTTTATCATTTTCTAATGACATTCTTTGTCTCTCTTTGTAGTTTTTGTCTTGAAATCTATCTTATCTGATGTAAGTATAGCTGCTCCTGCTCTTTTTTTGGTTTCCTTTTGCATTGACTATCTTTCTCCATTCCTTTATTTTCAATGTGTGTCTTTACAGTTGAAGTGTGTTTCTTATAGGCAACAGATCAATAGTCTTGCTGTGTTTTTTGTTTGTTTTTAGGTTTTTAAAAATGTTTTTTGCCAATGACACAGTCGTCAGGAGGTCCTGAGAACATGTGCCCAAGCTCTGTTTTGTTGTTGTTGTTTTTTTTAATCCATTCATTCATTCAATGTCTTTTGAGTGGAGTGTTGAGTCCATTTATATTCATGTTATTGATAAGTAAGGACTTACTCTTGCCATTTTGTTACTGTTTTCTGGTTGTTTTGTGCTTCTCTTTTTTCCTTTTTTCTGGTGTTCCTTTTAGTGAGGGTGATTTTCTCTGGTGGCATATTTTAATTTATTGCTTTTTATTTTTTGTGTATTCATTGTATACTTTTGGATTTGCAGTTACCATGAGGCTTGCAAAAATATCTTATAACCCATTATTTTAAACTGATGACAACTTAATACTGATTGCATAAACAAACAAGCAAAAAAACAATAAAACTTTGCATTTTAACTTCATCCCTCTGCTTTTAACCGTTTGTGAACTATGTCTTGAAAAGTTATAGTTATTATTTTTGATCAGCTCATCTTTTTGTTTTTCCATTTAAGATATTAATAGTTTACATCCCACAATTGTAGTGTTACAATATTGTGGGTTTTTTTTTGTTTTTTTTTTTTTTTTGAGGCAGAGTCTCGCTCTGTCGCCCGGACTGGAGTGCAGTGGCCAGATCTCAGCTCACTGCAAGCTCCGCCTCCTGGGTTTACGCCATTCTCCTGCCTCAGCCTCCTGAGTAGCTGGGACTACAGGCACCCGCCACCTCGCCTGGCTAGTTTTGTATTTTGGTAGAGATGGGGTTTCACCGTGTTAGGCAGGATGTTCTCGATCTCCTGACCTCGTGATCCGCCCGTCTCGGCCTCCCAAAGTGCTGGGATTACAGGCTTGAGCCACCGCGCCCGGCCAATATTGTGTTTTTTTATGTATTGACTATTACCTTTGAGCTTTGTACCTTCAGATGATTTCTTATTGCTCATTAATGTCCTTTTCTTTCAGATTGAAGAACTTCCTTTAGCATTTCTTATAGGACAGGTCTTGTGTTGATGAAATCCCTCAGCTTCTGTTTGTCTGGGAAAGTCTTTATTTCTCCTTCATATTTGAATGATTTTTTTGGATATGCTACTCTAGGGTAAAAGTTTTTTTTCCTTCAGAACTTAAATACGTCATGCTACTCTCTCCTGGCCTTACAGGTTTCCACTGAAAAGTCAGCTGTCAAACATATTGGAGCTCCATTTTCTGTTATCTGCTTTCTCCTTATGTTTTTAGTACCCTTTCTTTATCCTTGACCTTTGGGAGTTTGATCATTAAATGCCTTGAAGTAGTCAACTTTGGGTCAAATCTGCTTGGTGTTCTATCTGCTTGGTAACCTTCTTGTGCTTGATTATTGGTATATTTTTCTGGGTTTGGGAAGTTCTCCATTAGTATTCTTTTGAATAAACTTTCTACCCCAATCTCTCTCTCTCTCTCTCTCTCTCTCTACCTCCTCTTTTAGGCCAATAACTCTTAGATTTGCTTTTTTGAGGCTACCTTCTAAATCTTGTAGGCATGCTACTTTTTTAAAAATCTTTTTTTCTATTTGTCTCCACCGTGCATTTTCAAATAGCCTGTCTTCAAGCTCACTAATTCTTTCTTCTGCTTGATCAATTCTGCTATTAAGAGATTCTGATGCATTCTTCAGTTTGTCAGTCACATTTTTCTTTCTTTCTTTTTTTTTTTTTGAGACAGTCTCGCTGTGCTGCCCAGGCTGGAGTGCAGTGGTGTGATCTCAGCTCACTGCAACCTCTGCCACCTGAGTTCAAGCTATTCTCCTGCCTTAGCCTCCCAAGTAGCGGGGACTTCAGGTGCATGCCACCACACCTGGCTAATTTTTGTATTTTTTTAAGTAGAGACAGGGTTTCATCATGTTGGCCAGGGTGGTCTTGAACTGCTGACCTCAAGTGATCCGCCCACCTCGGCCTCTCAAAGTGCTGGGATCACAGGCGTGAGCCACAGCACCCTGCCTCTGTTGCATTTTTCAACTTCAAAATTTCTGCTTCATTCTTTCAAATTATTTCAATTTCTTTGTTAAATTTATCTGATAGGATTCTGAACTCCTTCTCCATGTTATCTTGAATTTCTTTGAGTTTTCCCCAACCGGCTATTTTTAATTCTCTGTCTGAAAGGTCACCTCTCTCTCTCTCTCTCTCGGATTGCTCTCTGGTGGCTTATTTAATTTGTTTGGTGAGATCATGTTTCTTTGGATGGTCTTGATGCTTGTGTCTGGGCATTGGAAAGTTAGGTATTTACTATAATCTTCACAGTCTGGGCTGTGAAGAATGAAAGTTTGTATCTATCCTTCTTGGGGAGGTTTCTAGGTATTCAGAGGGACCTGGGTGTTGTGATCTAAGTGTTTGGTCACTACAGCCATATCTGCATTAGGGGATACCTCAAGCCCAGTTAACACTATGGTTCTTGTAGACTTGTAGAGATACCATTTTGGTGTTCTTGGATAAGATCTGAAAGAATTCTCTCCATTATCAGGCAGAGATTTGTTATCTCCCCTTACTTTCTCCCAAACAAAGTCTCTCTCTCTGTTTCTGTCTCTGCTGAGCTGCCTGGAGCTGGAGGAGGGGTGACGCAAGCACCCTTGTATCCACCATCACCGGGAATATGCTGGGTCAGACCTGAAACCAGGGCAGCACAGGGTCTCTCCCAAGGCCCACTGTAACTACCACCTGGCTGTTGCCTATGTTCACTCAAAGGTCTAAGGCTCTATGATCAGCAGGTGATGAAGCCAGCCAGGCTTGTGTCCTTCCCTTCAGGGGAGCAAGATCCCCCGGATCCTGGGCAGGCCCATAGAAGCAGCCCAGGAGTCAGAACCTGGAGTCATAAACCTTAGAAATCTACCTGGTGCTCTATTCTACTGCAGCTGAGCTGGTACTCAAACCACAAGACAAAGTGTCTTCCACTCTTCCCTCCCCTTTTCCCAGGCAGAAGAGTCACTCCTCATGTCCATCGCCACCACAGGCCCACAGGAAGTACTACCAGGCTACTGCCAATGCTCACTTAAAGACCCAAGGGCTCTTCAGTTTGTGAGACTCATCCTTCAAGGCAGTGGACTCCCCTCTGGCCCAGGGTAGGTCCAGAAGTTCTACCCAAGACCCAGGGCCTGGAATCAGGGACTCTAACAGCCCACTTTGTGCTCTGCCCCCACTGTGTCCAAGCTGATGCCTAAGCTGCAAGACACAGTCCACTGTACGCTTCCCTCTGCTTTTCTCAAGTAGGAGTCTGTCCTCAAAGCCACCACAGCTGTGAATGTGCTGGGTCACACCTGAAGCCAACATGTCTCAGAGTCTGACTCAAGGCCCACAGTGTGTACTACCTGATTACCAATACTGATTATTCAGGGCCCAAGGGCTCTTTATTTATTTATTTATTTTTGAGACAGAGTCTCGTTCTGTCGCCCAGGCTGGAGTGCAGTGGCCAGATCTCAGCTCACTGCAAGCTCCGCCTCCCGGGTTTACGCCATTCTCCTGCCTCAGCCTCCCAAGTAGCTGGGACTACAGGCGCCCGCCACCTCGACTGGCTAGTTTTTTGTATTTTTTATTAGAGACGGGGTTTCACGGTGTTAGCCAGGATGGTCTCGATCTCCTGACCTTGTGATCCACCCGTCTCGGCCTCCCAAAGTGCTGGGATTACAGGCTTGAGCCACCGCGCCCGGCCAACTATTGAATTTTCTAATGTTAACCAATCCTTGTATCCCTATGAGAAACCTAACTTGATTATAGTAAGTGATCCTTTTATGCATTGCCAGATTTGGTTTATTAATATTTTATTTAGGATTTTTGCTTCTATATAATTGAAATGGTCCCATAATTTGTCATTCCTTTGCTATCCTTGTTAGGTCTTCAAAATTATACTAGCTTCATAGAATATATTTGGGACTAGTCCTTCTTTTTCTGGTTTTTTGAAATATTTGAATAAGATTAGAATGATCTTTTCCTCAAATGCTTGATTGATTTCATCTATAAAGCATGTAGGCCTGATGTTTTCTTATGGGAAGATAAAATTACCGCTTTGATTTATTGATCACTTGTAATGCTAATGTGGCTTTCTATTTCTTAAAATTTGAAGTAGTTTTATTTAGAATCCATCCATGTTATCTGACTTTTCAAATTTATTTGTATGAATCTATTATTCTCTTATTATCATATTTTAAGTCTCTGCTGTATCTGTAATTGTGTCCCCTTTTAATTTACAGTATTTGGCATTTTTTTCTTTTCAATTCCCTGTAGATTTCTCTACTTTGTTATCCTGTCAGGAATCATCTTTTGTCTTTGTTGACTGCTTTTAACTATTTCTCTATTTTCTATTCCATCTGTTTTAGCTCTTTCTTATGTTCTCTTTTCCCTTTCTTTGAGTTTATTTTTTTCCTCCTCCTAACTTCTTAAATGAGACACTTAGCTTTAAGTTTCAGCCTCCCTGTATTTCTAAAATAAATGTTAATTCTACACTATGCCACTAAAAGCTCTGCTTTTGCTGCATCTCACAGGTTTTTATTGGTAGTGAGTTCTTTTAAATTTTATTTTATTTATGGCAAAATGTATATAATATAAAATTTACTATCTTAACCATTTTAAGTGAAGTTATTAAAAGTATCACTGATAACAAGTGCATTCTCATTGTTGTGCAACAATCACCACCATCCATCTCCAAAACTCTTTTTATCTTGCAAAATTTTATACGTATTAAGTAATAACTCTCCATTTTCTTGTCCCCCCTAGCCTCTGGCACCCTCATTCTATGCCTATCTCTATGAATTTAACTATTCTATGTACATCATATAAGTGGAAACATACAGTATTTGTCATTTTGTGATGGGGTTACCTCACTTAGCATAATGCCTTTAAGGTCCATCCATATTGTAGCATATGTCAGAATTTACCTTCTTTTTGAAGCTGAATAATATTTCATTTGTGTGTATACATATATATGTACATGCACATACATATACACACACACACATGTGGGATTGTAAAATGATGAGGCCTCTATCACAAGGGTTCCAACTTTTCTAAATCCTTGCCAGCTTGTTATTTTCTGGAGTTTTCTTTTTGTTTAGTTTTTTTTTAGTTTTCCTGGTAGTAGCCATCCTAATGGGTGTGAGGTGGCATCTAACAGCAACTGTGATTTGCATGCCCCTAATGATTAATGACTTTGAACATCTTTTCATGTGCTTACCGGCCATTTGCTCATCTTTGAGAAATATCTGTTCAAGTTCTTGGCTCTTTTTAAAATCAGGTGTTGTTGTTGTTGTTGAGTCATAGGAGTTCTTTATATATTCTGAATATTAACCTCTTGTCGGATTCACGGTTTACAAATATTTGCTCCCATTCTATGGGTTACCTTTTCACTCTGTTGAGTGTAGCCTTTGATATATACAGCTTTTTAATTTTGATATGCAATCTGTTTATTTTTTCTTTTGTTGCCTGTAGTTTTGGTATAGAGGTAGTGTTTTAATTATCATTTGCTTCTAAATATTTTGAAATTTATCTGTGATTTCTTCAATATTTCAGTTATTTAAAAGTGTGTCTTTAAATTTACAAATATGGAAATGTAGATAAATATTTATATTTACATTTTATTCTAAATTTTAGCTCAATTGCTTTGTGGTCTAAGAATTTGGCCCATATAAGGGAAATTAATTTAAATTTATTTTAATGGCCTAGTGTGACATCAAGTTTTGTCAATATTCCATATGTGCTTGAGAAGAATATGTGTGCTCTCATTGTTGGATGAAAACTTCTGTACATGCCATTAGATCAAGCTTGTTAATTGTATTGCTTACATTTTCTATATCTTTGCTGATTTTATATTTGCTTGATCCTTATGATCTCCTACCACACTTTTTATTTTAACGTGTCTTTTGTCTGATAGTCGTAGAGTGACGCCAGCATGCTCATGGTTGATATTTACCTGATATATACTTTTTCCTTTATCCCTTTATTTTCAAACTTTCTGTCATTTTAGCCATATCTGTTGAAAATAGTTTATAGCTTTTATATTTTTATCCAAACTGGCAATCTCTTTTACTAGTTAGCAAGTTAAGCATATTTACATTTATTGTGAACATTGGTATATTTGAATATGCTATCATCTTATTTTTACTGATACACAATACTTGCACATATTGATGGGGAACATGTAATATTTTGTTATATACATAGAATGTGTAATGATCAAGTCAGGGTATTTGGGGGTGTCCATCACCTGGAGTATTTATCATTTCTATGTGTTGGGAACATTTCAAGTCCTCTCTTCTAACTATTGTGAAATATACAATACATTGCTAACTATAGTCACCCTACTCTGCTATCAAATATTAGAGCTCATTCCTTCTATCTAATTGTATGTTTGTGCCCACTAACCTTCCTCTCTTTATTCCTCCTCCATCCACCCACCATGCACATTTCCCAGACTCTGGTATTTGTCATTCTACTCTCTACCCCCATAAGATCAACTTTTTTAGCTCCCACATATGAATGAGAACACATAGTGCTTGTCTTGAACTCCTGGCCTCAAGTGATCCTCCTGCTTCAGCCTTCCAAAGTGCTTGGATTACAGGCAAGAGCCACTACTCCCGGCCCAATGTTCGTCTTTCTGTGCCTGGCTTGTTTCACTTAACATAACAACCTCCAGTTCATCCATGTTGCTGCAAATGGCATTTCATTTTTTATGGCCAAATATTCCATTGTGTGTATATACCACATCTCCTTTATTTATTCATGTTTTGATGGACACTTACGTTGATTTTGTATCTTTGCTATTGTGAATAGTGCTGTGATAAACATGCAAGTGCAGGTATACCTTCGATAAACAGATTTCTTTCCCTTTGGATAAATTCTAGGTCATGGCATCACATGGTAGTTCTATTTTTAGTTTTTTGAGAAATCACCGTATTGTTTTCCATAGTGGCTATACTAATTTACATTCCCACCAATGGCATATGAGTTTCTTTTTCTCTGCATCTTTGCTAGCATCTGTTGTGTGTGTGTGTGTGTATGTGTGTGTGTGTGTGTAATAGCTATTCTAACTGGGATGAGATGATATATCTTTGTAGTATTGATTTGCATTTCCCTTATGATTCGTGATCTTGAGCATTTTTTCATATATCTGTTGGTCATTTGTATGTCTTCTTTTGAGAAATGTCTATTCATGTCCTTTGCCCACATTTCAATGGGATTATTTGTTTTGTTTTGTTTTTACTGTTGAGATGTTTGAGTTTCTTAGATAGTCTGGATATTAGTCCCTTGTCAGATGAATAGTTTGTAAATATTTTCAAATATTTCAAATAATTATCCTCATTCAACAGGTTGTCTCTTCATTGTAAATTGTTTCCTTTGCTGTGCAGAAGCTTTTTAGCTTAATAGAGTCCCATTTGTTTATTTTGTTTTTTGTTGCCTGTGCTTTTGAGGTCTTATCCATAAAATTTCTGTAGAGACCAATGTTCTTAAGTATTTCCCCTACGTTTTCTTCTAGTAGCTTTATAGTTTGGGGATTTGCATTTAAGTTTTTAATCCATTTTGAGTTGATTTTTGTAAATCATGAGAGGTAGGGATCCAGTTTTATTGTTCTGCATATGGAAATCCAGTTTTCCCAGCACCATTTATTGAACAGATTGTTCTTTTCTTATTGTATGTTCTTGGTGCCTTTGTTGAAAATTAGCTGGCTTGAGGTCAGGCATGGTGGCTCACACTTGTAATCTCATCACTTTAGGAGATCAAGGTGGGAGGATCATGTGAGGCCATGAGTTTGAGGCCAGCCTGGGCAACATAGTGAGACCCCTATCTCTACAAAAAATTTAAAAATGTAGCCAGGTGTGGTGGTGCACGGCTATCGTCCTAGCTATTTGGAAGGCTGAGGTGGGAGGATTGCTTGAGCCCAGGAGTTCAAGACTGCAGTGAGTCTTGCACACCATTGCACTCCAGCCTGGGTGGCAGAGCAAGACACTACCACTAAAACCTAATTAAGTAATTAATTTTTAAAAAGAAAATTAGCTGACTGTAAATTTATGGATTTTTTTCTGGGTTCTCTATTCTGTTTCATTGGTCTTTATGTCTGTTTTTATACCAATATCATGCTGTTTCGGTTACTATAGCCTTGAAACATACTTTGAAAGTCAGGCAGTGTGATGCCTCCAGCTTTGTTTTTTGTTTTTGTTTATGTTTTGTTTTACTCAGGATTACTTTAGCTATTCTGGCTTTTTTTTTTTTTTTCAGTTTCATGTGAATTTTATGATTTTTTTTCTACTCTTGTGAAAAAATGGCATTGGTATTTTGATAACGTTTGCATTAAATCTGTAGATTGCTTTGGGCAGTATGGTCATTTTAATGATATTAATTATCCCAGTCCATAAACATAAAATATTTTAATTTGTATTCTCTTCAATTTTTTTCATCAGTTTTGTAGCTTTCCTTATGCAGGTCTTTCACCTTCTTGGTTAAATTTATTTCTAGGTACTTTTTTGTTAGTTACTGTAAATGAGATTGCCTTCTTGTTTTCTTTCTCAGCTAGTTCATTGTTGGTATATAGAAACACTACTGATTTTTGTATGTTGATTTTATATCCTGTAACTGTACTGAATGTATTTATCAGATCTAAGAGTTTTTTTGGTGGAGTCTTTAGGTTTTCCTAGATATAAGATTATGTCATCTGCAAAGAAGAATAGTTTGACTTCCTCTTTTCCAATTTGGATGCTTTTTATTTCTTTCTCTTGCCTGATTGCTCTGGCTAGGATTTCCAATGCTATGTTGAATAGGAGTGGTGAAAGTGGGCATCTTTGTTTTGTTCCAGCTCTTAGAGGAAAGGCTTTCAGCTTTTCCCCATTCAGTATGATGTTACCTGTGGGTTTGTCATATAAGGCCTTAATTATGCTGAGGTATTTTCCTTCTATGCCTAGTTTGCTGCGAGTTTCTAATCATGAAGCAATGCTGAATTTTATCAAATGATTTTTCTTCATCTATGAAGATGATTATATGGTTATGGTCTATCATTCTTTTGATGTGATATATTACTTTTATTGATTTGCATATGTTGAACCATCCTTGCATCCCTGGTATGAATACCACTTGATCATGGCATATTATATATATATATATATATATT
>NW_016804048.1:2933435-2973125 GCF_001698545.2 Rhinopithecus bieti
CTCGCCCGGCTAGTTTTTTGTATTTTTAGTAGAGACAGGGTTTCACCGTGTTAGCCAGGATGGTCTCGATCTCCTGACCTCGTGATCTGCCCGTCTCGGCCTCCCAAAGTGCTGGGATTACAGGCTTGAGCCACCGCGCCCGGCCAGCATATTATATTTTTGATGTGCTGTTGGATTTGGCTTGCTAGTATTTTGTTGAGGATTTTTTGCATCTATGGTCATCAGAGATACTGGCCTGTAGTTTTCTTTTGTTGTTGTTGTGTCTTTACCTGGTTTTGATATTAGAGTAATGCTGGCCTCACAGCATGAGTTAGGGAGAATTCCATCCTCTTCAATATTTTGGAATAACTTGAGGATAATTGGTGTTAGTTCTTTGATAGTTTGGTACAATTTGGCAGTGAGTCTATCGGGTCCTAGATTTTCCTTTGTTGGAAGGCTTTTTACTACTGGTTCAATTTTATCATGTGTTATTGGTCTGTTCAGGTTTTCTATGTATTCCAATTCAATCTTGGTAGCGTGTATGTGTCCAGGAATTTATCCATTTCCTCTAGGTTTTCCAGTTTGTCTTAGTGTATAGTTGCTTATAATTGGTCTCTAGTTCTGTGGTATTCATTGTAATGTATCCTCTTTTCATTTCTGATTTTGTTCATTTGGGTCCTCTCTCTTTGTTCTTGGTTAGTCTAGCTAGAAGTTTATTGATTTCATCTTTTTTAAAAATAAACTTTTCATTTTGTTGACGCTTTGTAATATTTTAGTCTCTATTTTGTTTGTTTCTGTGCTGTTATTTATTATTTTTTTCCATTCACTAATTTTAGGTTTGGTTTGTTCTTGCTTTTGTATTTCCTTGGGGTGCATTATTACATTGTTAGAAATCTTTCTACTTTTTGATGTAAGCACTTACTGCTACAAATTATCCTCTTTATACTGCTTTTAGTATATCCCATAAGTTTTGGTATATTGTTTTTCACTTTTCATTTGTTTCAAGTAATTTTTTAATTTCCTCCCTAATTTCTTCCTTGACCCATTGGTCATTCAAGGGCATGTTGCTTAATTTTCATGTATTTGAATCGTTTCTAAAATTTCTCTTGTTATTGATTTCTAGCTTTATTCTATTATAGTCTGAGAAGATACTGAAAATGATTTCAATTATTATTTCTTTTTTGAGATGAAGTTTTGCTCTGTCACCCAGGCAGAGTGCAGTGGTGTGATCTCTGCACTGCATCCTCTGCCTCCTGCGTTTAAGCAATTCTCTGCCTCAGCCTCCCAAGTAGCTGGGATTACAGGCACCCACCACCACGCCCAGCTAATTTTTTTTTTGTATTTTTAGTAGAGATGGGGTTTCACCATCTTGGTCAGGCTGATCTTGAGCTCCTGACCTCGTGATCCACCTACCTCAGCCTCCCAAAGTGCCGGGATTAATTTACTGAGGCTTGCTTTGTGTCCTAATATACAATCTGTCTTGGAGAATGTTTCATGTGCTGGTTAGAATAACGTGCATTCTGTGGCTGTCAGATAAAATGTTCTATAAATGCCTAAGTCCATTAAGTCAAATGTGCAGTTTAAATCCAATTTTTTTGGTTAATTTTCTGTCTAAATTATCTACATAATGCTGAGAGTGGGGTGTTGATGTTCCAACTATTATTGTATCGGAGTCTGTCTCTCCCTTTAGATCTAATATTTGCCACATATATCTGGGTGTTCCAGTGTTGGGTGCATATAGGTTTAGAATTGCTATATACTCTTGCTAACTTGATCCCTTTGTCATTGTATAATGACCTTCTTTATCTATTTTTTCTCTATCTGTTTTTGACTTAAAGTTTGTTTTATCTGATGTAAGTATAGCTACTCCTGTTTGCTTTTGGTTTCTCTTTGCGTGGAATATCTTTTTTCTTCCATTTCATTTTGTATATGTCTTTACAGGTGAGATGAGTCTCTTGTAGGCAGCATATAGTTGGTTCATTGTTTTGTTTTGTTTTGTTTTGTTTTTGAGACGGAGTCTCACTCTGTCGCCTGGGCTGGAGTGCAGTGGCCAGATCTCAGCTCACTGCAAGCTCCACCTCCCGGGTTTACGCCATTCTCCTGCCTCAGCCTCCCGAGTAGCTGGGATTACAGGCGCCCGCCACCTCGCTCAGCTAGGTTTTGTATTTTTTAGTAGAGACGGGGTTTCACCATGTTAGCCAGGATGGTCTCGATCTCCTGACCTCGTGATCCGCCCGTCTCGGCCTCCCAAAGTGCTGGGATTACAGGTTTGAGCCACCGCGCCCGGCCTTTATTTTTTTAAACCATTCACCCAGTCTATACCTTTTAAATGGAAAGTTTAACCCATTTACATTCAAGGTTATTATCAATATGTTAGAGCTATTCTTGTCATTGTATTAATTGATTCCTGGCTATTTTGTATATCCTCTGTTCCTTTCTTTTTCTCTTATTGTTTAGCATTGTGGTTTGGTAGTTTTCTGTAGAGGTAACATTTGAGTCCTTTCTCTTCCTTATTTGTGTTTGCTCTGCCAGTGAATTTTATATTTTCATGTGTTTTCGTGATGGTAGATATTGTCCTTTCTTTTTCAGGACAATTCAAGAATTTCTTGTAGAGCAGGTCTAGTGGTGATGAATTTCCTCAGCTTTTGTTTATCTTGGAAATACTGTATTTCTCCTTTGTTTATGAGGGACAACTTTGCTGGTTATAGTATCCTTGACTAGTAGGTTTTTTCCTTTTCCAAGAAATTTGAATATATCATCTCCTTCTCTCCTGATCTGTAAAGTTTCTGCTGAGAAATCCACTGCTAGTCTCATGGACGTTGCCTTGTAAGTCACTAGACAATTTTCCCTTGCTGTTTTTAGAATTCTTTCTTTGTCCTTAACTTTTTACAGGTTGACTGCAAGGTACTGTGAAGAAGACCTTTTTGAATTATAACTGTTTGGGGATCTATGCGCCTCTGGTATCCTGATGTTGTAATCTCTCACGAGACTTGGAAAGTTTCCAGCTAGTATTTTGTTAAGTAGGCTTTCTATCCTTTTGTTTCTTTTGCCTTATGGGACACCAAAAATGTGAACATCTGGCCACTTAATGATGTCCTATATGTCACATAGGCTTTGTTTATTCTTTTTTTAAAGAAAATTTTTGTCTGAGTTATTTCAAAAGACCTGTCTTCAAGTTCTGAAATTCTTTCTTCTGCTTGAGTTAGTCTATTGTTAACGTTTACAAATGTATTTTGTATTTCATTCAATGAATTCTTCAGCTTCAGAATTTCTGCTTGGTTCTTTGTAAGTATATCTATCTTCTTAGCAAATTTCTCATTCATATCCTGAGTTTTTTATTTCTTTGCATTGCTTTTCCGTCTTCTCTTACATCTCACTGAGCTTCTTTAATATTATTTTAAATTCATTTTCTGGTATTTTATAAATTATTTTTTGATTGGAATCTGTTGCTGAAGAATTATTGTGTTCTTTGGGGGTGTTGTATTTCCTTGCTTTTTCATATTTCTTGTGTCCTTACATTGATATCCGTGCATCTGGTGTAATAGTCGCGTCTTCCCATTTTAAAATTTGCTTTTATATGGGACGACTTTTTCCTAAAGCTGTATCTATGGTATGGTTGGGTAGGACATTTTTACTTTGATCTTAGATGCATGCAGTAGTGTAGTCTCCATATGATTTCTTCAGCTGTAAACAGCATCGGTGGTGTCTTGATTTCCTCAGTGGCTTAGGGTGCCATTGTTAGTGGAGGCTGTGGTGAAGTTTTTCTGGGGACAAGGACGCCAGGTGATCCTGTCCTTGGGCCCCAGTTGTGGCAGTGGGCCAAGCATGTCCTTGGGTCCCAGGGAGGTGTATACTGGCACTGGTGTTAGTGGGTTCAGACAGGCCAATTCTTGGGCCTCCAACTGGCTTGCTCAGGGGACAGTAGTGGTAGTGGTGGGCCAGGTTGGTGGGCAGGATTTCAGGACCCAGAGAAGTGGGTGTGGCAAAAGTGATGCAACCAGTAGCAGTGGTGGGGCAACCCTCTGCCTCCTAAGTGGTCTGTGCTGCTCTTGGCAGTGGCTGCGATGAGCTGGGCAGTTCAGTCCCCAGGCCTGCAGGTGGCATGTAAGGGTGGGTGTGACCTGTGGTGGTAGCAGGAGGTTGAGTGGCCCTGAACTCAGGTCCCTGGAGAAGTTCTCAGGTGCCAGTAGTGATGGAGTGGGCTGGGCAGTTCCCAGGCCCCAGACAGGCTACTGGTACTGGGTGGGGGTAACACAGAGCCAGGTCAGGTGGACTTGTCCCCATGCCCTCTGCTGGTGCATGCAGACACTGGCTGTGGTAGGCAAGGGTGGGGTGATCCCTTGGCCCCTGGTGGAATGCTGGGGTTGGGGCAGCAGTGGCTGTGCTGCAGCCCTGCTATTGGGGAGGGTGAGGTCGCTTTCAGTGGCAGCAGCCAGGTACAGGCAGCTGAGGAGTGCTTGCTTCACTTGTATTTCAGCCTTGTTGGCAGCAGCCTATGGTGCAATGGCTGTACATGGAGGATTTTGTCCTCAGGGTGCATGAAAATTTGTGGTGATTTCACTGCCAAGGGCAGTGGTGTTATTGCCAATAACTCACGCTTCAGCCCTGGTGGCAGCATCCAGCCATGGTGGTGCCTGTGGGAAGGAAATGTCAGTGGGTCTTCAGGGATATGAAGATCCAGAAGCTGTTGGGCCCCCAGGTGTCTGGTGGAGTCTGGACTCTCTGCAACGTGCTGTGCTGCTGCTGCTTAGGGATCTGGGAGTGTATGAGATCCAGTGTGAGCTCCCTCTCTGGAGCAATGCCCTCACCCAGGCTCCAAGCAGCTCCCTATGTTAGTCACAAGGCCTGCAAGAGTCTAGAGGCTCTCCTGTGGCTAGGATTGCAGGAATCCATGGTGGGAATGAGGACTTCTGGGGGTCTCTCACTTATCCTTTCATTGCACCGAGGAGCCTGGAGAGGCTCCCAGCCAATCCTGAGCAAGCAGGGAGACTTGCTTCTGTCTTCTTCCTTGCTTAGGTGTTTCCTGTCACTCTCTGTTGAATTCCAGTGTTCTCTCTTGGATGATCTATTCGAAGTGTGATTATCTACCTGCTATTTTTGTCCTTCTTTGTAGAGGAGGAAAGCACCAGATGCCTCTAGTCAGCCATCTTGAAGCCTATTATCTTATTTTTAAAATTTTTTACTTGTCCTGGTGTTTTTATATTTGCTTTTTCTTCTTTTTTCCTATTTAAGTGCTTAACATTTAAATAATCAATGTCCCTAATATAACTTTTTTTCTATCTAGCAGTTTAGAGCTTGTCCCCTTGTTTTAATTCTTTCAGTCATTACCCCTGAAATCTTATCAGGCATATTTAATACAATGACATTTTAAAATTAAGCTGGGAACCTGGTTTGCACCTATAGTTCCAGTTACTTGGGAGGCTGAGGCAGGAGGTTCCCTTGCATAGGAACTCAGGACCATCCTGGGCAATATAGCAGGATCCCATCTCTAAAAATAAAAAATTAAAATTAAATACTATTTTCACTCTCCTCTCAGTCAGCAAAGGCCTTTAGAACTTTTGTGCTTCCATCTCTTTCTTCTAGACTTCCATTCTATTGTCAATATTTCAAATTTTTCATCCCCGCAAATCAGACACACGAGTGCTGTTATTTGATATAAATATCGTTTGCTTGGAATTAATGACTTATTTACCATTTTATTTCTTCACCATTCCCTCACGCATGTCAGGATGTTTTTCCCAGATCATTCTCCTTCTTCTTAAAGTAAATCCTCCAGAAGTTCCTTTACAGTGGGGCCTTCAGTATAAACTGCTTCAGATTGTGTTTATCTACAAATGTTTCCTTTTATCCTCATTCTTGAATGATAGTTTTGCTGACAATGCAATTCTAAATTAATAATTCTATTCGCTCAGCATCTGAAAACTGTTTATGCACTGTCTTCTGGCTTTCTTTGATGTTGGGAAAATCTATCAGTTTAACTGCTCTTCCTTTGTAGGTGTTGTGGGCTTTCTGGCTGCCCTTGTGGTGTGTGTTTATTTATTTATTTATTTGCCTTTGGAGTTCTGCAGTTCCACTACTGTATGTCTATATGTGAATATCTTTTTATTCATCCTGTTTGGGATACACTGTGCTTCCTAGATCTGTAGAATTGCATTTTTAATCAGTTCTAGAATATTTGCCAATATCATCTCTTTAACCATCACCTTTCCTCCATGCTCTCCCTTTTCTCTTTCTGTGACTCCAATCAGATGTGTATTAAACCTTCTCATTCCAGCCGCAGTAGAACTCTAGACACATCCACAAATGTATGCATTTTCTTTTTACCCATGAATAAAGCATTATCCATTTAAGTTATTTGTTTCAACCTATACATTTTTTCATCTCTGAAAGCTTCATATTTGCAAAACTGTTTCTTCATTCCTGGTCATTTCTTGCATGTTCTTTGTATTGTGTGTTGTTCTCATACCTACCTCGTTTGTGTTTGGTACTTGGCCATTCCAACATCTATAATTCTTGAGAAGCTATATCCAGCTCTTAAGGTAGTTCTTGAGTCCGCTGCTTCCCGCTAATAGGGGTCTGCTCTGTATATATTTGGCAATCTTTGCTTGTGAGGCCATGCTGCTTGTCATCTTTGGAGTCCAGTGAGTCTGAGTTGGGAATCCACAAGAAAATTTGCTTCTGTTTCCACTTGGACTTGAGGGTACCCTTATCCAGGACCTCCAAAGTCCTCTTTGAAGGTTTTGGTTAAGAGTCAGTAATCTCAGACTCAGCTTCTCCTCCTCATTGCTGTTCTAAGGATCAAATTCCCCACTACTATGTTACTATAAGAATGCGGCTTCAGGAAAGCCCCACTTCCCATGACTGGCTGCAAGACTAGGTCAGACCAGTGGTACTCAAGCTCCCATCACACCACACTCCCATGGCTCTGCTTCCCACCTTCAAGGCTTTGGGTGCTAGCTGACCTCACACTTACGCCTCACCCCTGGGGCTGTGTTCTCATTGGTTTGGTTTTGAAGAGCATGGTCTCTGAAAACCTCTCCTGCCTTTGAGAGGCCAGCAATGCCTCAAAGGGTGTATGTCATCTGAAGTCTAACCACTGCGGAGTAGGAAGGGCCCTTGGAGCTTCTAGACATTCATGATATTGCTACAGTCATTTTTTCTATCCCAGTCACAACACATTGCAATTCTACCTGTTATTTTTACTCTTCTTATTTTAAACCCACTATTGCCAATCATAAAGTCTTTTCAAGTCGAGATTCTATTGTGGATCATGTCAGTGTTTTCTGTGCATCTATACAGTTTTTTTATTAGGTGAATAGGATAAAAATCTACACCAGCATTCTGCTACTGGGTCAACGCAAGATCTTTCATATCCACTCATCTGTCCTTTCATTCAGGTAACAGATGTTTATGAAGCACATACTCTGCTGTGTTCTAGGAATCCCTGACCTCAAAGAGCCTACAGTCATAGAACCAAATCATTTATCCCATCCCAGCCAACAGGAAGGATCTTGAGTGCTAATGAGCTTAACACCTAGAGGCAAGTGGGTTAGAAGTCAGAGCAGTTGTTGTGGACAACATTTTGTCCACAATTTGCTGGATGGTAATGGATGTTAAAAGTCACACTTCTCCAAAGCGTCCCCTTCCACTATTTGATATAAGGTTTCGCCTCACAAATGAGTCCCATGCACCACCTATGTGGGCCTACCTGTGAAATTACCCCCAGCTCTGCATCTGGGCAGTTTGGCTGGTAGATGTCTCCTTGCCAGCTTGTCTCAGTCTACAGGGCATGTCCCAGTGGTCCCCACCCTGTTCCCTAGCTCCAAAGCTGTTCTGCCCTGGGGATTGTGGCCATCCTGGGGTTCCACACGCAGCCAGGGGATCTGGGGCAGCCTCACCAAGCTAGTAAAAGAACAAGTCTTCATTCCCCCAGGTATAAAATGGACACCTGATGAGAATGGAGTCATTACCTTTGACTGCCGAAACCGTGGCTGGTAAGAGCTCACAGGGGAAAGGTCTGCAGCCCGGGTATTTATCTCATAGCTTTTGGGTTTTGCCTCGTCCTCCTCTGCTCCCACCCGCTCCCCGACCACCACTCAAGGGCCTTGGGTGTATAGAACCCTAACCAGACACAAGAACAGGAAGAGCGCCAGCATTCCTCCCTTCCCTCTGCAGCTGCCTTGCTCCAGGACTGATCATACGTGTCTTTCCCAACCTAAACCTCCTTCCGGGACACTGATCTGTCTCCACATCAACCTTTTGTTAGGCTCTCCTCTCCTTCAACACCCCTTTTTTGGCAAGTTTGTAACAGAATCTGAAGCCCAGCTCTCTCCCTTTCTGCTATCAGCCCCTCAGGGATGCTGGTTGCTCTAAATCAAAAGGGACAAGGGTTACCTCCAGGGCTTGACCTGGCCTATTAGTGGGCACATCTCCAACCACTGCCGATCCAGACGGCTCCAGAACTGTGTCGAGTGGTTATGAAACGTGTAAAACCTGCCATAGATGGGTTGCCCTGAACTTTGGGTGGGCTTCAGCCAGCATCTGAATAGAAATAACTGCAGACCCTTGGTCAGGTATTGATTCTGGCTTTGGTTTTCCCATCTTGGGCATGTCACTTTCTTTCTTCCGCAGGTACATTCAAGCTGCTACTTCTCCCAAGGACATAGTGATTTTGGTGGACGTGAGTGGCAGTATGAAGGGGCTGAGGATGACTATTGCCAAGCACACCATCACCACTATCTTGGACACCCTGGGGGAGAATGACTTTGTTAATATCATTGCGGTAAATGTGCCTTCCTGTTCTAGAATAGCTCTCACTTCCTCTAGAAATCATACACAGGTGCCAAGGTGAACCACAGCCCCTGACCACCCTGTGACCTGCATGAGTGTGTTTGCTGGGCCTGGACTTTGCAAACTGATGCTGTTTATTCTCCCCCCACCTCCCCTCGCCTCACTGCGACTGCAGTACAATGACTACGTCCATTACATCGAGCCTTGTTTTAAAGGGATCCTCGTCCAGGCGGACCGAGACAATCGAGAGGTGAGTGTCCACTGTGGCCTGACACTAACAAGCCCCTGCTCGTGTCTGGATGGTGGGCGATTGTCTCTGCAGACTGTGTCTGTGGCCCCTTTTGCTTATTCCCATGGCACCTGGAATGAGAACAGAGCATGTTACCCATGCAAACAACCAAGAGAACCACCCTGTAAACACGCTGCTACTTATCAGAGCAAACAGTGAGCAGATAGAGACCTCATACCAAAGGGAACCTTCCTTACTCAGGACTGGTTTTTCACCCTGTGGATTATGTAGGTCTCCATTTTCCCTTTGGCCTCCCACCTGGGCTTTTCCATTATGTCAGTTTTCATGAGAAGCTTCCCTGAAAGGAGGACAAATTTAAACCCATTGAGTATCGTCCTTTTTCTCTGGTAAAAGACAAAGGAGGAGAGGACATGGCAATAATTTTTTAAGGAGAGCTTTTGCACATCATAGATTCCTCCCTCTGTGATGGGGGAGTTGGGGTTTGAGTTCCTCTTGAAGCCGGGCCTCCGCCCTGGGCACCTCCACACTTTCTACTGTGAAGCGCGCACTCCTGGGCTGCGGGCTGCGGGCTGTGGTCTGGGAGCCAAGGTTACCCTGCCTCCATCCCAGGACTGTCCTCCCCGCATACTCAGCTTCACACTTGGCATTTCCCGCCAATAGTGGCCATGGATTTGTACCAAGTCATTCACCCTCTCTCAGTTTATCCTGGGGACATTTAAGAAACACCTATTGTAGAGGACCAGTCCATGAACTTAGCTGCATCATGGAGACACAGGCCCTGCAATTATGTCCTCTGATGGCCCTAAACAGCCTCCTAAATTAACACCAAACATGAAGCTCCACTGGCCCACTCAACCCCCTGATGCTCCTCTAATGTCTCACCCATGACAGCATTTCAAACTGCTGGTGGAGGAGCTGATGGTCAAAGGTGTGGGGGTCGTGGACCAAGCCCTGAGAGAGGCCTTCCAGATCCTGAAGCAGGTGCCCACTATAATGAGGCCTGGGAGGGAAGGACTGGGAGGAAGGGGCAGGTGGGGGGAGGCAGGCTTGGCCTGTGGTCACAGGCACTCCTCTTCCCTACACAGTTCCAAGAGGCCAAGCAAGGAAGCCTCTGCAACCAGGCCGTCATGCTGATCAGTGACGGTGCCGTGGAGGACTACGAGCCAGTGTTTGAGAAGTATAACTGGCCAGACTGTAAGGTGACCCTCCCACGGGCGTCCAGGGAGAAGAAAAAGCTTCTCCTACTGCCATGGATGGGATCACCAGCAGGGCCCCTAAAAGGATGGCCCCCATGCAAATCTGCTTTCCTATTAGAGCCATTCTTGCTTTCAGATACATTTTAATTGGGTGTTCCAAAATTATGGCGACCCGAGACACAGAGGCCTGATGTAGGAGGTTTGGGGTGAAGGACCAGAATATGGTTTGGGGACATCGGAACTGCCAGGCTGGGCTGGGCACGGTGGCTCACGCTTGTTAATCCTAGCACTTTGGGAGGCTGAGTGTGGGCGGTATCCGAGGTCAGGAGATGCGACCCATCCGGCCTAACATGGTATATATTCCTCTCTCTCTCCCCCATCTCTACTAAAAATACAAAAAATTGCGGGGCGTTCCCGTGGCCAGCCGTTCGCCGTGGTAGTCCAGCTACTCCCAGGAGGCTGAAGACAGGAGAAATGGCATGAACCCGGGAGGTGGGCTTGCCAGTGAGCCGAGGGATTGCCGGCCACTGCCACCCCAACTGGGCGATAGAGCCGAGGGCTCCATCTCAAAAAAAAAAAAAAAAAAAAATGAACTGCCAGGCTGTAAACCTCAGCCTTGCACCTACTCCGCAGTCCCCATGGCCCTGGGTGAGTTATGTTGTGTTGCTGCCTGGGGCCTCAGGGGGTGAGACTGGAGAACCCGAAGACTGATAAGCACTCGGCCCAACATCTAAGACTCACATAAACCATGTTAACATTACTTACGGCCAGGAATTTTGCTGCTGAGTGCATCTGTGTCTTGTGGGTTAGGTCCGAGTTTTCACTTACCTCATTGGGAGAGAAGTGTCTTTTGCTGACCGCATGAAGTGGATCGCATGCAACAACAAAGGTGAGTGCCGGGCCGGCAGCTGCCTTCCTACATGCGGGGCACAGGGTGACCCAGCCCTGGAGGTGCTGAGCGTGCGCTTCTCCGTGGCCCCTAAGAGGAGCAGCATTACGTCAAGAACAATAGCCTCAGGCCCTCCTTCGTATTCGGAAAAAGCAAGGTGAGACAATGTCAGCTCTGTCTCCATCCTGCCCCCATTCTTTCTGTCGGCAAATTAAGCCATAGACTCTGGTTCTGGTTCTGCTCCCAAAAAGCAGAGAGTCACTGTTTTCTTTGGAATAATATTTTGTGTGTGAATGGTCCTCATCTATCTCTGACCAGACCCCCATTGATTCAACAAAAATTCACTGAGCATCCCCTATGCACCTGGCACGATTTCCAGGCACTGGGGGACCAAGAGGGATCAGGATGGACTCAGGGTCAGTCTGCCTCTTGGTATTGTCCAGCAGGGAGACACACGAGTAAACCACCACCCACGATACAGCCTGAAATGAGCTTTGATGGTGGAGAGACACGGACTATTCAGGGTGCTGGGGGACCATGGGGGAGGCACTCTCCAAGTCAGTGGGGCAACTGGAAGGGTGTTCCAGGCAGAGGGAACAGCGTGTTCAAAGGGTCTGAGACCTGCTGGGAGCAGACAGTCGCTGCATCTCACTGGTGAGGGGGATGAACACGGTGGGAGGTGGGGGCCAGGAGAGCAGAGAGGTCATTCACAGCTTTCTGCGCAATCTGCTCTTTGGAGTGTCACCATGGCTCCGGGGAAGAGGCTGTAACACCCACCCCACAACCCGAGCAAGGGCAAGGACCAGAAGGAGGAGGAGCGGAGAGGCAGAAATCTCTGCCTCTGATTGGGTTCCCTGAACACAGACCTAAGAATGACACAAGAAGGCTTATGGGGCACTCTCAAGAGATGCTCCTGTGAGGAAGTGGGGAGGGCGGGGCTGGGAGAGGGAGACGCTGACCCCCAGTGCCCTTGCATCAGGCCCTGCTGCTCCTTCGCGGAGCTCTGGGTGGGAGAGCGCCCCTCAGAGGTCTTCCAGGGTGAGGCACGGTGAGCCTTGGCCTCCCACTGGCCTGCAGCTGCCCCTGGGTAAAGGACACAACTGTGGGGAAGCAGCTCCCTGCGCCCCGGGCCAGTTTCCAGAGAGGATTCAGCTGTGAGCCATCAGTAGCTGGGGAGGGTGCAGGCCCTGACGAGGAGTTCCCGGGGCAGCCCTGCCTTCCACACCCACGCGGCCCTCCCCACCGCAGGCTACTACACGCAGATCTCAACGCTGGCGGACACCCAGGAGAACGTGATGGAATACCTGCACGTGCTCAGCCGCCCCATGGTCATCAACCACGACCACGACATCATCTGGACAGAGGCCTACATGGACAGCAAGGTGAGCCTGGCAGCAGCTCCCAGCTAGAGAAGCCCACTCCAGAGTTAGGGACCCCAGGGAGCAAGAAGTGACTTCCTGGATCAGGAGAAGGGTGGGCCTAGCACCTTAGGGAACATTAAGAAGGGGTGGATGAAGCCGCTTTTCCATGCTTTTCCTCCTCTTTTCCTGACAGCCCTTGGCCCACTAATGGGGCCACTGCCCATATGCTGCCCCAGACCCCCAGCAGACCTGCCCAGGGTGCTCTCCACGGACAGGGTCCCTGCTCCAAAGTTGTTCCTCCCTCCTTCCCCACAGTCCTCGCTTCCCTCATCATCCCTGTCTCCCACCCACCCGGGGGAGAAAGGGGTCAGACCAAGAATCCACCATCCCACAGCTGGAACACATGTTCTCCCTTCCTGGGCCCCTGCATTTTCAAAGGACTGCAGGCAGCAATGACTTGCACAAAAGAATGAACATCAAAGGGAGAGCTCCAGATGGGACCTTTCTGGGGAAGGGAGACAGTTCTGCCACTTCTCAAATCCCCATCACATAGGCAACCACCTGCTTCAGTGATGATGTATCAGGCTGGGCTCTGGAGAGACCCGAAAAGAGTGGCTTAAATAAGATAGAAGTGAATGTCCGCCTTGGGTAAACAAGCCCAGAGGTGACCACAAGCTCTCTGGTTGTCAGGGGCCCAGGCTCCTCCCTGCCGTCCCCTTTGCTGTCCCAGGGATGTGACCCTCATCCTTGTGCTCAGGAGGCTGGCGGAACATGAGTCAAATGAAACCACATTTAAGCATCAGGCTGTGGAAGGGCAGCAGGAGGCTTCGCCCCTGTGAGGGAAACTTGCAGGGACTCTTGCCAGAACCCAGAACTCACCTCTCACTGGCCAGAACTTAGTCCCTGTGCTGACAAAGGAGGCTGGGAATGCAATAGCCAGCTTTCTTCTGATTTGCTCTATGTCTGAAGGCAGTGGCATGCTTACCTCCACCTGTTAATAGTAGACATAAGCCACCTGGCCAAGTTTGGGATGAAAAGCTCATCAATCTACTTTAAAGGGGCTCAGCCAACAAGGCCATGCCCAGCGCGTGTAATCCGACCATCACCGACTACTGCGGAGAAGGGACGAGCTGGCTGCCTCTGGGCAGGGCTCTCCCTCCCTTGGCCAAGTGTTTGTAGGGCCCTGTGTGTCCAGGTTCGATGAGAGAGAGGTGGGTGGGGAGAAGGAGGACAGGAGGAGGGGATCTTCTTTGAGCTATCTTCCCATGAACCCTGGCACCTGTGCTTCCTCTCCATCACCTGTGCATTCATCTGCCTGCCTGGAGCCAGCCCAGCAGGAGGGGCCAGGGCTCTGGTGCTCTGTGTGGGCCTCCCTTGCCTGGGAGTGTTGTGGTCATGCCACAGGAGCTGGAAAGCAAAGGCTTTTGGAACCTTGAAATCCGATGAGAGAAGCTGGGCTCAGGCCATACCTGCTGAAGGTGGCCTGGAGTGTTGGGTGTGAGTTTGGCAGAAGGTGGGTAGGGGCAACCCCGGCTTCCTTGTGTGCTGTAACTGATGTCAGACGGGTGGTGCTAGGACGTCCTTCACATTCTATGGACAGCCTGACCTTCCGGCGCTCTCTTACCTCCACGCACACAGATGAGGCCACAGTTCACGGTTTGATCTTCACTTTTACATCTGTCCCTTTTACACCTGTCTCCTGAGGTGTCCCTCAGGAGAACCACCCCGTGCAGCCAGCCCCTACGTCTCCTCTGTCTTCCTCCTTCCCTCTCCTGGCCCTGGCTTAGGAGTCCCTGAAGTTAAGAGTGACCTGCAGATCTCCCGGACCTACCTTGGAACCCTCTGAGAGGAGGATGTCACTCCCCTGAGCCCAGGGCAGGTGTCTGCCCTCCCAAGTGTGTCCAGAAACAAGAGTGCAGGGACAGCTGTGAATGGACCCCACCCAGGCTGAGACATGTCCTAGGGAGAGCAGGCCACAGGGGCCTCCAAGAGCCTGGGAGCTGCTTCCTGGGAGCCAGGGACAAGCTGGCTTCATGCACTCCTAACTCAAGAAGGAGAATGGAAAGCCCTCATGTAGCCCATGGAGATGTGTCCAAGCTCAGAAAACAATTAGATGTCATCATGGTTCACTCTCAGAAAATCTTACTTCTAACTCTAAATTGAAAACTCAGAAGAGGTGAGAAAAAGAGACATGGTGGCCAAAATGTGCTTCCTTCTCCAAGAAAGTCAACTGTGGACTTCCATAACTCAGCAATCTCCTTTAGTTGATCTCATCCAAGGTCGGACTTATGATACCTCTCTTCCAACATGCTTGTCGGAATCCTACCTTTGTTATAAAGTGGGGCACACGTGCAGAGCCCCTTTCAAATAACTGGAGGAGCCAGCACGGCGAGCCCAGGCAGTCAGGGTGGACAGCCATCTAGAGGTTGGCAAGGGTTTTGGCTCTGGTGTTGCGAGTGGAGACCATGTGGGTCTGACCGATGTGCTAGGGATGGCTCCGAGGGCCGCTACAGCTACACCACGGCCTGCCCTTGCACTGCGGTTCCTTGGGGTGTGCTTGTGTTTCTGGGTAGCTCTGGGTCAATGTCCTCCCTTTCACCTGTAGCAACCTTGAGTCCATATCAGAGGTTTCTGGAAAGCTGGTGCTGTGCAAAGCCTCTCTATTTCTGGGCAGGCGCAGATAGGCCTGTTTCCTGGGTTCGCACTCAACACTCGGCCTGGGCCTCCCTGAGACAAGAGAGCTTAGTGAATGTGCTTGGGGCAGGGTCATGGGGCTCAGGACCCCGCTGAATGACATCAGCCTGGTCCTCCCCTCCAGTCCACCTCTGGCCCCCAGCATTCCTGCCAAATCTCCTTTTGCAGAGAAACCCTCATTTGGGATTTCCTCCTTCCTGTGGGAAGGTGACTCTGGATAATTGATGCAGTGACCGTGGGTTCTCTGCACTGGGTGCTCTGAGTACAGCAAACCAGTGGCCCTAGGCTACAGCTTCTGACCCCTGTTCTCCCCTCCCTGACAGCTCCTCAGCTCGCAGGCTCAGAGCCTAATGCTACTCACCACTGTGGCCATGCCAGTCTTCAGCAAGAAGAACGAAACGGTGGGTGGCTGCTCCTAGAGAGGTTGTAGCAGGGATTAGAACCTGGGGCCGCAGTGGCATCTTCAGACCAGTGATTCTTGACTTGGCTGTGCCTCTGAGCCACCTTGGGAGGGTTTGAATGCAGATTTCCAGGCCTGTCCCAGAGTAGCTACCCCAAACTCTCCTGGTTGGAGGTGGGCTGGGGGTCTGTGATTTTCTACGGCTTCCCCAGTGACTCTGCTCGCTGGCTGGGAGTCGTTTTGCTGCTCTGCAGTTGGGACCCCTGCCTTGGGGATGTAAGGCTGGCGGGTTGCCTGCCAGCCTTCCTGCAAAGCCATGCTTAATCTGCCGGGTTGTACAGACTCTAACTTGTCTGTAAAGGCCTCTGGTGAGGGGATTTCTCGAGCCTTCCATCCTCCATCTGGTCAGGAAATGTTTCATTTCCCCCCGTGTTTCAGGCCCCATATGCTTCAAAGCACCCATGAATTATGGTCCCTAAGAACCCAATAACTTCACCCTCTGCCATGAAGATTAATATTTCATTTAACTTTGGATTCCATTTAAATATTACAACTTAAATATTAATACCGGGTATTAATCTCCCTAGCAGCTGGTTTTGCTCCTGGGACCTCATCTGATAGAGTCTAGATTTTTCTTCCCAGCCTAGAATCTAATTGCAGAGGAAGAACCACTTAAAGCTTAAGTGGCTTCCTCTTCCAAGCTCTGGACAGGGCCGGGATCCAGTCTAAGCTTGTGAACAGGGAAGCTGCGTCTTCCCCATTCCTTGTGTCTTTCCTTCCAGCGATCCCATGGCATTCTCCTGGGTGTGGTGGGCTCAGATGTGGCCCTGAGAGAGCTGATGAAGCTGGCGCCCCGGTACAAGGTGAGCCTGGGTCTGTTCCCCATGGGGATCACAGGTTCCCCAGGAGCGAACTCCCTCCCCCGTGATGGGAGCCTCTCTCCAGGCAAGCCAAGCCCAGAGCTGGGATGGGGCCTCTCGTCACCGCCCAAGAAGTGCAGGTGCTGAGCTTGGGAGCAGCAACGCGTGCCCCTGGGTCCCTTTCCCACCACGAACTATGACTTGCTCTGTGGGCTTCAGTAAGTCCTTTCCCTGCCCAGTGTCTCAGTTTCTCAGTCTGCTCCTCCATGCCATACAGTCCTGCTGTGAGTGTGAGTGGGATTTCATCATCAAAGTACCCCGAACATGTGGTGGGAAAGAAGTCGGTGATAATATGTATTATGATGGTTGCTATAAACAGTCAAGTTTGGAAGGGACTCCTCAGTTAATGGATGGAAGCATGGCACTGGCTCAGTTCTGCTCCTGTTGAAAACCCTCACTGCTGTGAGCTGCCATCTTCGACTATCCTGTGGCCCCCAAACCCCTGCCCAACTCCAGATGCCCAGCACAAACAGCAGGCCTAATGCCCCTCCACCCTGGACTCTGGCAGCTTGGAGTGCACGGATACGCCTTTCTGAACACCAACAATGGCTACATCCTCTCCCATCCTGACCTCCGACCCCTGGTAGGTACAGACCTTCTTTGCCTTGGGATCCTTACTCTATGGGATTTTGGGGGTAATTCACAAAAACGATTAAAACAACAAACACACATTGGGCTCCATTTAGGAACCCAGTGGGTAATATGAGAAAAAAAAATGTATTCGAGTCATGGTCCCTGTTTTCAAGTTGTTTGGAATCTATCAGAAGAGACAAGGCAAAACCATGTGAAATGACTGATGAGTAGGCCAGAGAGCACGTAATGAAGTGTGCAGTTTTGAGGCTGAAGAGCCTGCAGGGCCATTAGTCACATCTGCTTGGAGTCTCTCAGAACTCTGGGGGCCTGTGAAGTTGGGTGAACAAGGAGCTAACCATAGAAATGGCAGGGAGCCCTCTCCTGAGCAGCGCAGCTTAGGATGCGTTCCTCAGTGCTCCTGGTCCTCCCAGCCCTCTCCACCCTGACACAGAGGCTGGGGTATTTTCACATGAGTTCCACTGAGCATCTGATGGCTGAGGAAGAAAGTTGCATTGTCTTATCCGAAAGCTCTGCCTTCGGGGTTAAGGAGCTAGTCATGCACTCAAGCACTATGCAGCAATAATGACCACATCTCTCAATGTGATTGTTGGGACGGAGGGAGCTAAAGTTCTAGGAGAATCGTAGCCCTTTGCCCTCTACCAGTCTTGTGGTGAATAACAGATGGCAACTGAAGACAGACAGCAGAGCACCTTCCAGAGAACTTAGGGTCTCATCTGTCCAGGTGTCATTTGGAGAGGTCAGTCTAAGCCACACTCCATTCATTCCACTTGGTTCAAATAGACACTGAATATCTGAAAGGCAATGATTAACTATTTAAGGCAAATTCTAAGGGTTCTGAATAGAGAGAGATCGGGGCACACTGGAAGCCACTCTGTTCACACTGTCTTTCAATTCAGGCCCTGCTGGGCAAGCATCTGAACCCATAACACATCACTCCCTTGTACCAAGGGGTTCTGCAGGGGGCAGCCCCAGTGCCAGCAAAATGACTCACTAGGGAAATAATATGCTGATTCTGGAACTGACTTGTAGAATTGAGGGGTACTGATCAGAAACCGCCTGTCCCCATCTATGTACTCTAGATGAATATAAGGCTTCAACCAGTTGATTGACAGTGTGGACCTCCTTGTGCCTGACCTCATGATGCTGTGAAGAACGCTATAAACCGAGGCTTAGACTCTAATTAGGAAAACCAGACTTACACAAATGAAACAATTAGGGAATAATACCACACAGAACACTGTGACACAACAAAAGATATAGTAAAGCCAATGTAATGAGTTATCTGAGGAAAGCACTATCAGGAAAACAATAGTTACGTTTGAAAAAGAAAAAATAAGGAGGATATGCTCAGTAATAAATGAAAAGAGCCGTCCCATTGGACTGAACTCTTTCCATGTCAGTGCCCCATGTAGGAGTATTTGATGGAGTAGAATTGTGGTTTTAAAGTGAGGAGCTACAGACGATCTTCAGGCTTTGTCAGGATTTAGGAGATGGCAGTGGAATGTTAGTCCCCACCCAAAGGAAACAGATCCCACGTAAAAGATGGCAGGGCAGGGCTGTTTGATGAATATGGTCATTAATAAGATCAAGAAGCATGATCCAGGCATGGGAAAGGGGGAAAAGAGGGGAAAGGGGACCCTACAGATCCCCTGAACAGGCAAGAAATCGGCATGATACTTCCCCGAAAAAAGCAAGCAGACAAAAAACTGGCGGAAGCAAGATACACAGTGATAGGGGACCAGAGCTGTCCAGGCATCTGCTGGGGGGCTCATTTGGCTCAAAGCAGATGTGCTAATTAATCCTTAATTTACCTCAGTGATAAACTATCCTCTTTCCTTTTTTGGTTGGGGTTAATAAACTAAACCTGGGAAGTGCTGCAGACCTAATCATAGATAACTTGATGACATCTGTCTTGGCTTCAGAGAGAGAGAAGTCAGGGCCAGAAAATAATGACACTCAGCATGTTGATTAATGGCTGTATGTCAAGTTGAAGGGAGGTCTTTATTAAACACCGATCTGTCCTTTTCTCTGTCCCACTCAAATATTTTATCACTAAGATGAACATGCAGAAGGCAGATGCCATAGAGTCTGGAAGGTATGGTTAATACATTAAATGAGAAAATTAGTATTCAGAAAGCATTCTTCTAAAACAATGGGCTGAAACTAGCAAGATGAAATGTATTAGGGATGCATGGAGAGCTCTGGGAAATACTCAGTGCCCAAGCACACAATTGTGAAGAGGGATCTGACGGTGTGTCCCATGAGGAGGACCCAGGGGACTGAACTGTCTGAAATCTCTGCCTGAACTGCCAGGTCCGTGTGGCTGGCCAGGAAGACAGCAGAACCGCAGTTAGGCAGCAGTCAGGCCCCCTGACGCCTTAGTCCACAGATCACTGCCCACGCCACACTGGTCAGACCCCATTTGGAAGGTTGGCTTTTGTCCGGGGAACTCCATTTTAAGAGTGACATTGAAGACAAAGTAGAGCATATTCAGAGGGAGCTGAGGCATCCACACACCGGGCAAACTCAGTTGGAGCAGTGCAGTCTTAGGCGTGACAAGTACCTTTGGAAATCCCAAGGGCTGTCAGGTGGAATGCGTTCTATGCAGCTCCAGGGGAAAGAAGGAAGATCAGTGGGTGGAGTCACAGGGAGATGGATTTCTGCTTTGTATGAGGAGGAAATTTCTAACAATTACGGCTGTCCAAAGCTCCAACAAGCTGATCCATGAGAGAGGGAGCTCCCTGCCATGGGGAAGATTCACTCAGAGGCCATGAGACCATCTGTCATAGATGTCAATAAGGGAAGCTCTGTATCAGGTGGAAGTTTGCCCAGATAACCTTAAGTAATTACTGGATTGATTGATTTTTTTTTTTTTTTTTTTTGAAACGGTGCCCAGGCTGGAGCGCAGTGGCCGGATCTCAGCTCACTGCAAGCTCCGCCTCCCGGGTTCCCGCCATTCTCCTGCCTCAGCCTCCCGAGTAGCTGGGACTACAGGCGCCGCCACCTCGCCCAGCTAGTTTTTTGTATTTTTAGTAGAGACGGGGTTTCACCGTGTTAGCCAGGATGGTCTCGATCTCCTGACCTCGTGATCCGCCCGTCTCGGCCTCCCAAAGTGCTGGGATTACAGGCTTGAGCCACCGCGCCCGGCCCTGGATGGATTGATTTCTAAGGAATCCTTTGTTTTTATTAATATACCTGAAAGGCTTTGTAGAAGAGATAAACTTGGCCAGGTCGTACACTAACCACGTTTTTCTTCCTCACATGCCCACCCCAGTACAGAGAGGGGAAGAAGCTGAAACCCAAACCTAACTACAACAGTGTGGATCTCTCCGAAGTGGAGTGGGAAGACCAGGCTGAATCTGTGAGTGGGGAAAAGAGGGGGAAGGGAAGCTAGTTTAGCTCTGCATCCAACTAAATAGGTTAGCTGTGTGGCTGTGAGCTTTGAGGTCACTCTGTTCCTGTCAGGCAGAACAGGTCCATCCCAGAGCCTTTCCAAGATCAAGCCACAAGCAATGCCTAAAATGAGCAATTCTTTTAACAACTATAAAAACATAACAATATCTTCTTGAATCACAAGGACTACTGAGGCCGGATGAGATCATGTGTATAAGCTGCAGAGTTTGAGTTTCAGTGATGTTTTAGCCTGGCTTTTGATCGCAGTATCTCATCCTAGAGGAAATTGTGTCCCAGCAACTTGGCACTCTGTACCCCAATGCATCAGTCCACTTGGGAGTGGGATCTTGGTGAATGCCTGAAATTATGAGCTAGATGGAGCTTAGAGTCAGGTCCATCTTCCCTCCTGGTATCCCTCTCAGAGGACAAAGGGAAGAACCAAAAGTGCTTCTGGGGATCACCTCTAATCTGATCCGAAGAACTCCGTACTTTCACCCTTGCCTGTGAGCCAAGGAACTAATGTCATTGTCTTTCCTCCTGAAGCTGAGAACAGCCATGATCAATAGGGAAACAGGTACTCTCTCGATGGACGTGAAGGTTCCGATGGATAAAGGGGTAAGGAGCTAGAAACAGAGCCAGGGCGTGGCCTAGGAAGGCATCTTCGTTAATTGGGTTTGGAGTAGTGACGAGGGACCTGGACTTAGCCTAATTATAGCTGAAGAGTTGAGTGCTTGCTGCACCCTAATGGGGGTCCATTAGGGAGCACACCCAGGGTGTGTTGGCCCCGGAGAAACACCTAGCCAGGGAATGACAGGATTGCTCATGCAGCGCTTGGCTTTTGGGAGACCGCTGAGCTGGGTAGAAGGCTGGCCGAGGCATTTACAGCTCTTCTTTCCTCCTTATGCTGTCTGCTACTGGCCCTTTTGTTGTTTATAATGAAAAGGGGGAAAGTGACAGCTAATTTTGTAAATGGTAAGCAGCTCTTGTGAAATGTTATACAGGAAGAGTTTGAAAATATTCACTATTCCCTGCAGCTGATTTTCATGCACTGTAACCCCAGATAGTTAGGAATCAATACCCTCATAATCCCACTACTATCTTTACAGCCCTGTGCATCATTTGTGAAAGATCATTTCATCTTCTCACTTAAAAGGTTCCAATGTGTCTACTGATTCTGCATTGTCCCTTGACATATTTACAAATGTCACCTCCTCCCTCACAGCCACCCCCACCTCCTCCTCCCCTGCCCATCTGCCTCAGCTAAAAGAACACAGGCATCTGCCTGCAGCAATTAGACCCAAATTCTTCCACAACACAGACTTCCATGGAAGCCAAACAAGAAAGCACAGGGAGAGACAAGGAAGCATCCCTTTTAGGCAAGACTGACTTTCACTGGGACCAGTGTTGTATTTTGGTGGCATCTGCCTGGCTTTTTGTAAGCTCTGGGCTGAGAAAGGCCTCCTTCAGGCAGACTGGGCACTATAGTGAGGTCAGACCGCCAGTGGCAGCTGTTCCTTCTCCTGATCCAAAAGAATTGGCCGGGTGTGGTGGCTCAAGCCTGTAATCCCAGCACTTTGGGAGGCCGAGACGGGCGGATCAAGAGGTCAGGAGATCGAGACCATCCTGGCTAACCTTTTGAAACCTCGTCTCTACTAAAAAATACAAAAAACTAGCTGGGCACGGTGGCGGCACCTGTAGTCCCAGCTACTCTGGAGGCTGAGGCAGGAGAATGGCATGAACCCGGGAGGCGGAGCTTGCAGTGAGCTGAGATCCAGCCACTGCACTCCAGCTCGGGCGACAGAGCAAGACTCTGTCTCAAAAAAAAAAAAAAAAAGAATAGAGGCTTCTTCCATAGGTCCCCACCTTTATCCCAGCCAGATTCCTGTTCACGTGCAGAGATGAGCTCTCACGTAGCCCAGCACGGTCACAGCACTGAACCAACAATGAAGAATTTCGTATGCTTATGGCACAGGACAGCTTAAAGGTAGATCTGAATATGGCTGTACTGTATCTAATACAGACTGACACACGCAGTGGGTGTGGTTCTCTTCTACCCTTTCCCCCAGTGCCCAGGGATCTCGTGCTGCTTTTATGCTTCTCAAAGCCTCTGAGGCAGAGTCCTAACCAGTTGCAGCAGGCTGAACTTCTGAAACCTCTGCCCATCCTTTCAAAGTTTGTTCATTGCCACTAATAAACCATCCGGGTTATATATTTGCAATTTCACAAAGCCTTCCTGACATACGGGTGCTTCAACGTAAAGAACGTTCAGTGAGGATGATGATGATCATGACCACAATGGACGTTCCATAGCACTTAGGTGTTCATGTCTTACTGCTATTAGCACAGCTAATAATAATGACAGCAACTAACATTTATAAGAAACTGGACCTTGCGCTTTCAAATATTCACTCATTGAACACTCACAACCTGAGGGTGGGCCTATCCTATCCCCATTTTACAGATGAGGATATTCAGAGAGGCTAAAAACTTGCCCAGCATCACCCAGATGATCAACTGCAAAGCCCACGTGTAACTGCTCCTAGATCTCCCATTCATAACCACTGCTGTAGAAGGCCTTTTCTGTAGGACTGGCCCTGAATTCTCAACTCTCCAGCCTTAAAGGTTTCCCAAAATTCGCTTTAGCAGAGCATTTCTATTCCACCGTGAACACTCATCACCTTCTCCTCTCCCTCTACCCCATTCTGTCACCACTCAACCCTCCTTCATCCTTCATCTCTTCACCCTGACCCCAGGAGCCTGGCAGCCTCCACCAGGGCATTTTGCTGGTCTGGCTCTCACTGCTCTCACTGCTCTGATGTCTTAGGCTGCCACGCATCCCCAGTGTGGCTGCATTTTCTTCACTGCCAAGGGCCCTGTCTCCCCCACACAGCTCTCATAGAGCCATCCAACCGCCCCATGATCGGCCTGCCTGGTGATCTATCCCAGCCCTCCGTCTCAGCTCAGTGGTGTGTCTCAACTCATGAGCTTGTTTCTCAGTAGAAACTGTCTCCAGGTCTAGGTCTAGGCTGAGGAAAGCTTTTTTTTTTTTTTTTTTTTTTTTTTTTTTTGAGACGGAGTCTCGCTCTGTCACCCAGGCTGGAGTGCAGTGGCCAGATCTCAGCTCACTGCAAGCTCCGCCTCCCGGGTTCACGCCATTCTCCTGCCTCAGCCTCCCGAGTAGCTGGGACTACAGGCGCCGCCACCTCGCCCGGCTAGTTTTTTTTTTGTATTTTTAGTAGAGACGGGGTTTCACCGTGTTAGCCAGGATGGTCTCGATCTCCTGACCTCGTGATCCGCCCGTCTCGGCCTCCCAAAGTGCTGGGATACAGGCTTGAGCCACCGCGCCCGGCTGAGGAAAGCTTTCTTAAAGCCTTGTGGGAATATCTGTGACTGTTCGAGCCATCCTCCCGGCACAGGACCACCTGCTGTGTTGTTCTCTCCAGGGGATTTTGCAGGTATCCTTATTTTCCACAGATCACCAGCATGATTTAGGGCAGGACTCACAAACCCAGAGCCTATGGGGCCAAAACTTGTATTTGTTAAGAAATGCAAATAAGAGAAGCAGACAGGCAGGCCTCTGTGCAGGGGGCTCTGGGAACTGTGGCACACTGGAGAAAACACACACCATCTGCAGGAGACGGCTAAGACCCATGTTTAAGATGTGTGCAACTAATTCCAAAAATGTTAAACACACAACCTGGGCCAACATCTAGGATGTTCAACTCCTAAGAAGCCCAGCTTTGGCCGCAGGCCTCCCATTTGCCACTTGGATGGCAGGGGTTTTGTCCCAAATTGCAGACCAGTGCCAGGTGTCACAGTTTCTAACCCATCAGCAGCACGCCGGCCAGACATCCGCGGACACCGTTCAAAACAAGAAAGCAAAAGAGCACAGCGTCCTGGAGTCTAACCTAGGACTCGTTCTGTTACTCTCACGTTTCTGATCATTTCAAACAATAATTAGCAATGGGGGAGGGACGGGGCAGACAGCGTGTTCCTTCCTAGCCTTTGCGTTCTTCCAGATTAACTGCACTGACTGGAGTCCACACGTGCATATGCACACACACACATCAGTGGCACACGTGCATTGTACACACATGCCAGTTGCACACACGGTACACACCACCAGTGGCACACACGTGTACACCCAGCAGGCAGTGTGTACACCACATACCAGCAGCCACACACGTGTACACACACCAGTAACACTCTGTGTATGCATGCACACACAGTGGCAACATGGGGTCAACACCAGCAACACACACACAATATCATACACCAGCACAATGTTACCACATGCAACATGCACACCATGTACACATACCAGCAAACACACAGTGTACATATGCACACACCAGAGCTACATGTGCACACCCCAGCAACAATGGTCCACACCTGCCAGCAACACAATTATTACCACAACCAGCACATACAGGTGTACACCACAGCAGCAACCAATGTACACACACCAGCAACGTGTACATGCACACCACCAGGCAACCACGTGACACACACATCAGCAGCACACACGTACACGCATACCAGCAACACATGCATACACACACACCAGCAACACACACGTATACACACACTAGCGGCTGGCATGAAGAGCAGCTTCGCCTGGTCTTCCTCCAGTGCCTTGAATCCCTGTGCCCTGGATTTCAGGAACACAGGGCTGGAGCACTCTGTGACGTGTCTTACACGCTCTCTTTCTCTCTCTCTCTTCCCCTCACATTTCTGTCCAGCAGGACTCAGTCTATTAAAGGAGCAGATTGCTCTGATACCTCTTTACTCCCAGCCTCCTCTTCCAGACCTCTCTCGTTCTCTCTTTCTGTTAACGGAATTCACAGACCCCCTCCCAACCCCCCACACCCCTTCTGTCTTCCTTTTACTTCAGCCTTAAAAGGTGATCTCAACATTCATCTGAGTAAGATGTAGCTTGACTAGACTCACCCTTCAGCAGATAACAATGATAAACTCTGAACAAAATACAAAGAACAAAAATGGAAAGGCACTTGAAAGTGACCAAAAGCAGGCAGCAACAACCCTTGAATCAAGAGAACTGCATTGGGTGTGATACACTTTTAGATGGTTTTTTTTCCAAAGGGTACTCCCCAGTCTGTCTGGAGTGCAACAGCTAGAATTCAAGCAGAAGGCTGCAGCTGTCACCGTGAAGTGTCAGAGAACAGAATTTGGGTTTCCAGAGTGTCTGGAAATGAGGAGGGCTAGCCCAAAAGCAGGGAGGCTAGACCGCAAATCTGTATACAAACTCCTCTCAAATTCCTGGCTGACTCCTGAACCCTGCAGACACAGGGAAGCCTCGAAGTGCCCCAGTGGAATGTGACACTGGAAAGCCAAAAACAGGATTTCAGAGCAGGATCTCAACACGGAATCTCAGCTCTTGCAAGTGTAGTAGGGACAGTTTGGAGTGTGAGTCACAGAGAGGTGGAGGGACTTGATAAATACCTCGAGATTTCCTTTGAAAGCACAGAAGAACTACACCTTAGGAGTAAAGACTGTCTGTCCTAAGGCCAAGAGATTCACTCTAGGCCTAAAGGTGAGACAGACCCACCCAAACAAAATGTGAATTCAAGCCTCTATACACTCAGTTCTTATCAACCAATCATTTAACTACTGCTTAATATAAAAACACTCTTCAAAGGAAGACAAGAGTATCTATGGCCTACCCCTCAAATATCCGGTATACAATAAAATTGCTATGACCCAGCCATTAGAATTAGAATGACTTTAGTGCAGACACTGTAACTGTGCACAAGGAATTAAACGAAAAGGTATTCATAATGAGGGAATAGATGGCAAATCTCAGCAGAGAAATGATTAGGGCTAGGTCAAAGAACAGAGCCTCTGTCAGTGACATGAATGTAGGATTTTATTCTAGGGATTAGACTTTATGAAATTGTGGGAGCTGGTGATGAAATCTCTGGAAAGCTGGTGTCTGCATCCAGTGGTGAGTTTGAAGTCACTGTAGGTCAGCAGGACCAGCAGTTGGGAAGGAAATCTGGATGAGATGTGGAAGAAACCAAGAACGAACTGGAACTCATGAGGAAAAAGAGGAATCCCTGGAAACAAACTGAAACCCACATCTGTCACTCACCAACACTACCCATAAGGATGGCAGATGACCTGCAGGCAGAGCCAGTGCCCTCCATGAGGAGCTACCAGTGCCCTCCACGAGGAGCAGGCTAGGTCTCAGGGAAACTGGAGGAAGAGAGCCAGCAGCAGCAGGTGGTTACAGCAAAGAGTGGCAGAGCCTGGTATTCTGTGAGGACTTCAGTGTGCAAAACGGCTGCCACTGCACTTCCGTCCATAAATCTCACACACGCTTCTCTTTGGCCGACGCTGACTTGAAACCACACCGGGCATTGAGTCTGGAATTGTAGTTCCAGCTTAGCTACTTTGACACAGTACAAAATCACTATAAAAACCAAACAGGAATTTTTTTCTTGCTTTAGACCTGCTTTTCAATTGCATATATTTAAGGTGCACAGCATGATGAGCAGTCGTCCCTCAGCATCCATGGGGATTGGACCAGGACACCCCACAGATACCAAAATTCGTGGATGCTCCAGTCCCTTCTGCTAAATGGTGTAGATTTATGTGTAATCTACACAGTCTTTCCTAGTACATTAAATCATCTCCAGATTACTTGTAATACCTAACACAATGTAAATGCTACGTAGATAGCTGTTACACTGTATTGTTTAAGGGATAATGACAAGAAAAAGTCTGTACATATTCAGTACAGATGCAACTATCCTTTCTTCTGGAATACTTTTTGATCCACAATTGATCGAATCCAGGAACATGGAACCTGTGGATATGGGGGGCCAACTATGCTTACTTTGATATACAAAGTGAAGTGAAGAGATGACTACAGTCAAGCAAATTACCATACCCACCATCTCATATAGTTACCCTTGCTTTAGCGTATGGGTGGTAAGGACACCTAAACTCTATGCTCTTGGCCAGTTTCCAGTATACAATACAATACAGTACAATGAACTCTAGTCCTTATGTTGTACATTAGAGCTCTAGCCTTAGTCATCCTAGATAACTGCAACTTGGTACCTTTTGACCAACATTTTTTCATTCCCTGCCTCCTGCCGTGCTTTCACCTGCTGCTAGTAACCACCATTTTTCTCTGTGTCTATGTATTCCTTTTTTATTTTAGATTCTACACATAAGTGAGATCACGCAGCATTTTTTTCTGCATCTGGCTAATTTCACTTAGCATAATGTACTCTAGGTTCATCCATGTTGTAACAAATGGCAGAATCTCCTTCTTTGTTAAGGCTGAGTAATATTCCTTTGTATTTATATGCACCACAATTTCTTTATGCGTCCATCCACAGATACTTCGGTTGTTTCAATATCTTGGCTATCAATGGTGCAATGAACAGGGAAGTGCCGATGTCTTTATGAGGTGGTGATGTCCTTTCCCTTGGGTGTATGCCCGGAAGCGGGACTCCTAGGTCATATGGTAGTTCTACTTTTCATTTCTTTAGGCATCTCCATATTGTTTTCCACAGTGGTTGCACCAACCTACATTCCCACCAACAGTGTACAAAGGTTCCCTTTCTCCACACCCTTGCCTACACTTATTTCTTGTCTTTTTGGTAAAAGCCATCCTAAGAGGTATGAGGTGGCATCTCACTGTGGTTTGGGTTTGCATTTCTCTGATGATCAATGATGTTGAGCAGCTTTTCACATACCTGTTGGTCATTTTATGTCTTCTTTTGAGAAAGGTCTATTCAGGTCCATATTTAAATCAGATTATTTGGATGTGTGGGGGATTTTTTTGTTTTTTTTTTTTTGTTTTTTTGCTGTTGAGTTGTGTGGGTTCCTTATATACTTTGGATATTATAAAATATTTGCAAACCATATACTTTATAAGACTTTTATGTCCCTTATAGAATGTGCAAATATTTTCTCCTAATCCATAGGTTGCCATTTCATTTTATTGATTGTTTGCTATGCAGAAGGTTTCTAGTCACTTTTTATTTTAGCTTTTGTTTCTTATGCTTCCAAATGAAAACTTTAAAACCGAAAATTACCATATATGAGATGAAAGCTTTACTGGATGGGCTGACCAGCAGGTTGTAGAAAAAAGGGACAGTGAACTTAAAGATAGATCAATAGAAATTATCCCATTTAAAAAACGGGGAAAATGGGGGAAAAGACAGAGAAAGAAACAGAACTTCAGCAACCTGTGAGATGGTATCCAGTGGTCTAATGACATGTTCTTGGAACCCTAGAAGGAAAGGAGAAAGACTGAAGCAGAAAAAAGTGTATTTGAAAAACTAATTGGCAAAAATGTCCTGAATTTGATATAAAACAGCAATCTACAGATCCGAGAATCTCAGCAAACCCCAAGCAGGATAAAAAGACAAAGAGAACCACACCTGGATACTTCATAGTCCAGCTACTAAAATTCAAAGGTACTAGAAAATCTCCAAAAAAGCTAGAGGAAAAAAGATGCGTTACATAAAGAGAAACGATAAGACTGCCATCTATAAGAGACAACAAAATAACATTGTTAAAGTGTCCAGAGAAGAAAAAACTGTCAACTCAAATTTCTGTAGAAAGAGAAAATACCCTTCAAAAATAAGGATAATGTCTTCAATAAGGACATTTTCAGGCTGGGGCAGTGGCTCATACCTGTAATCCCAGCGCTTTGGGAGGCCAAGGCAGGAGGATCACTTAAGCCTAGGAATTTGTGACCAGCAACCAGCCTGGACAACATAGGGAGACTCCATCTCTACAAAAAAAAAAGGAAATTAGCCAGGTGTGGTGGCATGCGCTTGTAGTCCCAGCCACTCAGGAGACTGAGGCGGGAGAATCACTTGAGCCCAGAAGGTTGAGGCTGCAGTGAGCTGTGATCATACCACTGCACTCCAGCTTGGGCAACAGAGTGAGACTATGTCTCCAAAAAAAAAAAAAAGACATTTTCAGATAGAAGGAAACAGGTTTCATTACTATCAGACCAGCAGCAAAAATGCAAAAATGCTTCAGAACATTCTTAAGGCTGAAATAAAGTGACATCAACTAGAACTGGGGTTTACAAGACAGACTCAACCATACTGGAAACGATAAATAACGTGGGTTAATAGAAGACTATATCTTATTTATTCTCTTAATTTCTCAAAAAGACAACTGACTATTTAAAGCAAAAGTGTCGATGTTGCATTGTGGGGTTTGTAATATATGTAAGTGTGAAATATATGGCAACAATAGCACATAGCAGAGTTATCTCAAAATTTTAAAGTTAAATTTGACATTGAAAAAAATTAATCAATCCGTGCAATTTATTACCTTAACAGAATAAAAAAGAAAAGACAGAGGGTAATCTCAATAGATGCTAAAAGAGCATTTGGCAAAATTTAACTAAGAACAGAAAGAAACTTCTTCCCTCTGATGAAAGGCATCTATGAAAAACCTGCAACTACCTTTTAATGGTAAAATACTGAACACTCTCGCCCTAAAACTGAGAACAAGGCAAGGAGGACTTCTCACCACTTCTATTCAGCCTTTCACTGTACCTCCCAGCCACTGCAGTAAGGCAAGAAAACAAAATAAAAGGCACAAAGACAAGGAAGGAAGAAGTAAAACTTGCCTTCATTCATGGACAAAAGTATTGTTTCCATAGAACATCCCAAGAATCTATAAAGCAAACACTAGAACTAATAGGTAAGTGTAGTAAGTTCACAGAACACAATTTTATAAAAATTAATTTTATTTGCATATATAGCAGCCAACAGAAAATGGCATATATTTGGTCCGGGAATGCCACCGTCCCTCAGGCCGGCCCTCAAGCCAGCGCCCGGCTGCCGCCACCCCATGCCCCGTCTCCCTGCACCCCAGCTCCCCTCGTCTCCCGGGCTGATCCCTCTCGCGCTGTGGAGCCCCCGGCTGCCCCTGGTGCTGCTGCTGCCGGGCCTCGTGCATGGCGCATACGCAGTGGATGCGGTGGAAAAGGGCAAAGGGACAGCCTGCATAATGGCCAGCTTCTCTGCGGCCTTCTTGATGATCTATGACTCCAAGATGGCTCTAAGCACGTGGCCTTTGACCTGCCATCAAATGCAGACAGCGGCCCTTGCGGTAAAGAGAACACCTCGCACCCCCGGCTCGTGATTGGTTTTGGAGGAGGACAGACACTGACCTTCCATTTCACAAGAAATGCAACACGTGACAGCGTCCAGCTCACGAGTTTTGTTTACAGCTTGTCAGACACACACATTTTCCCCAGTGCAAGCTCCGAGGAGATCAAGATGGTGGAATCTCTACCAGGTATCAAGGCAGCCAGGTCGGCATGACCAGCGAGACCATCAGGCTCCGCGGTGCCCCCATCCAGGCCTAGCTTTCCAACCGGGAATAAGATATAACTACGTTTGTGGGTCAAGGGAGCAAGACGCGCCTTCCCCGCCAGGGCGCCGAGAGCCGCTCCGCACCCCCGCGGACGGGTGCAGCGCCAGCGGCTCCCACGGGGCCTGCGGCCGAGCCTCACCCAGAGCGGAGGGACCACACGACGGTGACCAGACTGTTCGATATCAGCCTGCGCAAGACCTCACCCACCTGGGCGCAGGGTCCTGGGCTTCCAGTGCCGGATGAAGGCAGGTTCCAGCCGGATTTTCCTACGAGGAATCCAGTTGAATACGAGTCTTCCTGACGCCAGAGACCCCACTTTGTTGTTGTTGTTGTTTTGTTTTGTTCTGTTCTGTTGTTTTTGAGACGGAGTCTCGCTCTGCCACCCAGGCTGGAGTGCAGTGGCCGGATCTCAGCTCACTGCAAAAGCTCCGCCTCCCGGATTTACGCCATTCTCCTGCCTCAGCCTCCCGAGTAGCTGGGACTACAGGCGCCCGCCGAGACCCCACTTTTAAAGCTGCCAACGACTCCCCGCGAGCACTGCAGGCCGCCATGGGCAGTTCCTACAAGTGCGAGGCCAGAGCGTGACCGCGGCACGAGGCCATTTTCAATCCACATATTCCCCGTGTGGGGCCAGGCTCTCAGGGTGGAAGGCAACCAGGTCGGATCTGCGGAGGAGCGTCTGCTGGACAAGAGTAACACGCTGATCCCCATCGCCGTCGCCGGCGCCCTGGTGGGACTGGTCCTCCTCATCCTCATCGCCCACCTTGTCGGCAGGAAGAGGAGTCACCCGCACGGCAGCAGGCACAGAGCTGCAGGGGTCTCCACTCATCTCCCCGGGCTTAGGGTTCTGAGGCCGAGGCACACTTCCTGGCAAGCGTTTCTCAAATGTGCTTCATCAAATGTGATGTTCATCTTGCAGCGTTTGCTATGCACAGCAGAGTAACTATGGAAATGACGGTGTAAATTTTGCTAACTGGGTTAAATATTTTGCTAACTGGTTAAACATTCATATTTACCAAAGTAGAACTCTAAGGGAGGGTGGGAGTGCTTCTCAAAATTGGCACTGGCTCCATTGTCATTCGACTTTAAAATGTCCAGGGTTAGTTTCTTCAGTCTTTACTGCACTCAGATTTAAACCTTACAAAGGGAAAGTCTCCGGCCTTCACGCTTAGGAGCCTGAAGGTCGGCTCACTGTTAGGCTGACATACTCATGATATTATAGACAGTAGAGAGGGAAAATCCTAAGACAGAAGAACTCCAAAGATAAACGGGCCTGGCTGCCTTTTAAAGATGAACTGGCCACTGCACTCCAGTCCGGGCGACAGAGCGAGACTCCGCCTCAAAAAAAAAAAAAAAAAAAGATGAACTGAAGCACTCCGAACATTTATCTTTGGACAGGATGGGCCTGGCCACACACGGCTGGCAGCCACGTTCCAGCAAAGACACCTGGTGGCATGTCCTCGGGCGTTTCTGAAACTCTGCCACTCAAGGGCTGGCACTTTTTAATATAGGAAAATGGGGTTTTTTGTTTGTTTGTTTTTTGTTTTTTGTAAAGTGATTTTCAGTCTTCTGTTGACATTCAGGGTGATCCTGTTTCTGTGCTGTGTACAGTGTTAGATAGATGCTCTCTCTACTGATGTGTCTGCTGTTTACCTTGGGAGGATTGTACACAGGCTTGGGAGGATTGTACACAGGACCAACTCACATAATGCATTGCCTATAACAATGCTAACAAAAAGTCTCTTTCTTTAAAAAGGCAAGAAAAAAAAAAGAAAATGAAATATTTTAAAGTTCCAATGACAATAGCATCAAATAACATTAAAAGCTTAGGAATAAATTTAACAAAGGTATATATGACCTCTACACTGAAAAGTACAAAACATTGCTGAAAGAATATCAAAGAAAATAAATATAGAAAGATATAACTATGTTTATGGGTTAAGATCAGTATTGTTAACACATTCATTCTCTCCAAATTGATCAACACAATCCCAATCAAAATTTGAACAGACTTCTAGGAACAGACAAGCTGGTTCTAAAATTTATATGAAAATGCAGAGGACATAGAATAGGCAAAATTATCTTGAAATAGAAGAACAAATTTGGACAATTCACAGTATCTGATTTCAAAACTTACTATAAAGCTACAATAACCAAGTTGGGTGGTGTTGACCAAAGAGTAGACAAATGGGTCAGTGACCTGAACAGAGAACCCAGAAATAACCCACACATATATTATCCATTGATTTTTCAATCAAGACACCTCTGCAAATCCCTGGAGAAAGGCAATCTTTTCAACAGATGGTCCTAGAACAACTGAATAAATGTATGGGGGAGGGGAATCATTGAGCCATAGGCTCACACCACACACAAAAACTCATCTGATGAATCATAACCCTCATTGTAAAAGCTAAAACTGTGAAGCTTTTACAAGAAAAAATAGGGGAAAATCTTCTTAACCTTAGGATATGCAAAGATTTCCTAGACAAAAACACAGAAAGCACTAAACATGAAATAAAATTTAATAAACTAGATTTCATCGAAAGTAACAGCTCTGCTCCTCAAAAGGCACCAATAAGAAAATGAAAAAGCAGACAGACTTGTATCCAAAATACATGAAGAACTCCTACAAAGCAATAACAAAAAGACTAAAACCCAGTAAAAAAAAAATGCTCAGAGTACTGAGCAGACACTTCATAAAGGAAGCTATGCAAAGATGCTCAACATTATTAGTCATCAGGGAAATGCAAATCAAAACTACAAGATTGAGCTGAGCATGGTGGCTCATGCCTCTAATCCCAACACTTTGGGAGGCCAAGGTGGGCAGATGGCTTGAGGCCAGGAGTTCGAGACCAGCCTAGCTGACATAACGAAACCCCGTCTCTACTAAAAATACAAAAATTAGCTAGGCATGGTGGTGGGCAACAGAGTGAGGCTCTGTTAAAAAAAAAAAGAAAAAAAACCTGCAAGATTCCAGTTCACCCTCTCTATAATGGCTAAAATTTAAAATACTAATAACACCAAATACTGGCAGCGATGTGGAGAAATTGGAACTCTCAGACATTGCTAATAGGAGTATAAAATGGCAAAACACCTCTGGGAAATTGGCAGTTTTCTTATAAAGGTAAACATACATTTACCATGTGATCCAGATTCCATTCCTAGGTTTTTACCAAGAGAAATGCAAGCACATGTTCCAGGATATTTATAGTAGCTTTATTCATTGTAGCCCCAAAGTAGGAAAAACCAAAATATACCAAAATATCCATCAATCGGTGAGCGTAGAAGCATACCGGGCTGTGTCCACACACTGGGATACTACTCAGCAGCAGAAAGGAACAAACTACTAGACACATAGCAATATAGACAGATGCTGAAAACATTATTTTAAACAAACAAACAAAAAAAAGTTTGTGTGTGTCATACCATAAGAACAGGCAAAACCAATCTATGGTGACAGAATCCAGAACAGAGTTTGCTTGTGAAGGAGTGGGATGGGATGGACCAGAAGGGGTAGGCAGAGAGACTGGAGAGGCAGTTCTGTATCTTGACGGAGTGGTAATCACATGGCTGGATACATGTAATTATGTAATACATGTAAGATCTGTGCATTCCACCCTTTTCTTCAATTAAAAAAAGATAGGCCGAGCACTGTGGCTTATGCCTGTAATCTCAGCATTTTGGGAGGTCAAGGCGGGCAGATCACCTGAGGTCAGGAGTTTGAGACCAGCCTGGCCAACATGGAGAAATCCTGTCTCTACTAATAATACAAAAATTAGCCAGCCGTGGTGGCGTGTGCCTGTAATCCCAGCTACTCTGGAAGCTGAGGCAGGAGAATTGTTTGAACCCAGGAGGCGGAGGTTGCAGTGAGTCAAGATCGCACCACTGCACTCCAACCTGGGTGACCAGAGCAAGACTCCATCTCAAAAAAAAAAAAAAAAAAAGGTAAAGATAAAAATATGATCTCCATTTCTGACACTCAAGCTAGTTGCTCCTTGGAGCACAGGGCACCCAACTCCCCCAAGACATCTTCCAGGACGTCCCATGACTGCTGCAATGGAGAGAAGCTACAGAGAGGGTCTGACTGGGCAGAGGAGCAGGAGGGCATTGCCAGGGGATGGGTCCAGTTTTGAGAACATTGCATTCTGATTTGGCATAAAGCCAGTTTCCTAGAGAAAGCAAGGCTTTTGTTGCCATCCTCTCCCTCTGTGTCCCTTCTGACACCTCACTCCGATTTCCAAAATCAAACAAGGAAAGTCAGAAAGAAGTAAAGGGAATAAGAACAAGTCCTGGGCCAACTGCAAAATATGTGCCTTTCCCAATGACACGAACTTGTATGGTGGACAGGACAATCCGCAGAACCTCAGCACCCCAAATGCACCCTCACGGAAGCCTCGTGCAAGAGAGGCCATGGACAATCCTGATTTACAAATGAGAACACGAAGGCTTAGAGAAGTGAAGTAACTTGCTCAAGAGCTCACAAGTCAAAAGTGGCTGAGCTGGGCTTCAATCCTGGCTCATCTAAGCCCAGCCAGGCCCTTAGCCACTTCTGTACTACCTGATGTCCTAGTATACAAAGTAAACCAAGGCTAAAAGATGGCAGCTCTGAAAGGAAAAGGAAGTTGTGAAAGGGTCCCATGGCCCGGGCATGGATGACAGTGGAAGGAGAATGGTGTGCCCCTTCTCCCTGGGCGTCTTTGAGGGCAAGGAGGTTTAAGTGGATTGTATATGTATACATTGGCTCCAGAAGTTCTTAGCACACACTGACAGCCCCAGTTTCAACCCTCTGGGAACCCTGGAGTCATGGTCTACACTGGCACTGCCCAGTATAGCCACTAGCCATATTTGCTAAGTTTAAATTTATGTTAACTAAAATCTGAAAATTCAGCTCCTTGGCCACACATTTCAAGTGCTCGATGCTGCTTAGGGACTACTGTGATGGGAGTGCAGGTCCAGACCTTGATCCTGAAATCCAGGCCATGCCCCAAAGGGCTGCAATTTGCTGCATCGAGAGGATCTGCCTATGGGTGTCACTAGGATGAGGTGTGCAGGGGGTGGTGAGGGAGGAGACAAGAAGGCGGGGGGCTGTACAGTGGCTTGATGAAGACCCCAAGAGCCCTGGGGAGGAGGTGGGGGCTGGGGGCCACTCTTCTCTGCATAAGCACTCTTTCCTTGTCTACTCTTTCAGAAGCGAGTTCTTTTCCTGACCAATGACTACTTCTTCACGGACATCAGTGACACCCCTTTCAGGTGAGGGACACAGGCTTTATTTGCAGGGGATGGGGGTTGAACATGAATACCAGCAACTCATATTTAGTTGGCAATTTTGTGGTCATAGCAAAAGACCCAGGTCAGCATTCAGGAAACTTGAGGTCTAGACCTGCTTTGCCAGTGTAGCCTAGAATGCAGGTTCCAGAGCCAAACTGCCTGGACGTGAACCCCAGCTCTACCATTTACAGGCTGTGTAAGCTTGGTCAAGTGTATGGTCTGTGCTCTGCTCCTGTGGGCCCCAGGCGAGCCCTTCAGTTGCTGTTGTTACTTCACTGTTCCTCAGCGTCCATCAGCCAAGCTGCCTTAACAGGCCATTTCCCAGAGGGCAGTGAGCCCTGTCTCTGAGAAGAGGCTCTGAGGTCCAGCGCTCCCTGCTTTACTGATGCGTCACCTCTGCCTCCTACAACTCTCTTAACAGGCCTTTGAGTTTCACTTAACCTCTCTGTGCCTTAGATTTCGATCTGTAAAATGGGGGTAACAATAACAGCTGCTTCTTGGTGATGTTGTGAAGTTAAGTGATATCATCCATTTAAGATCCTAAAGCAGTGAGAGGATCGAATTGGAAGATCTCAGGTTCCATGCAACTATAGAAATATTTGACTCTAGGTATTAGGCAGATTAGGAAACAAGTGGCCACTACCTCTGAATTATCTGATTTCTCCATAAAGCCCTGGTTCCCAGTCCTGACTGCTCATTGGAATACCTGAGGAATTATGTGAAGTTGCCACTGCCCAGGCTTCATCCAAAACCAGTTTTTTTTGAGACTGGGTCTCTGTCTCCCAGGCTGACGTGCCATGGCACAAACAACTTACTACAGCCTCCACCTCCTGGGCTCAAGCGATCCTCCCACCTCAGCCTCCCGAGTACCTGGGACAGTATAGGAGTGTGCCACCACATCCCACTAATTTTTTTATTTAAAAAAATGTAGAGTTGGGGTCTCGCTGTGTTGCCCAGGCTGGCCAGACCAATTTAATCAGAATTTCTGGGGGTAGAGCCCATGCACTCACATCTTTTAAAGCTCTCCAAGAAAGTCAGACATCCAGCCAAGGCTCAAAATCGATGTTCAGCTGGAGAGGAAGTCGCAGCACGACTCTCCAGGTGGGAGTGGAAGCTCCTGTTTGCAGGACCGCCTGTGAAACAGAGACTGTTCTACATTTCAGGGGATCCCTGTGAGGTTCAGGATGTCCCTTGATGAAAATGGGAGGTGAGAGGGTTCTCAGTCTACAGAATGACCAGGGTCCTGCTTAGGAAGGGAGGCTGCTGGGAAAATAGAAGCACTGCCTCCATTCTGGAGGGGACGGCTGCGAGGCCAGAGGCAAAGAAGGGGGCATGAGGAGCACACCACTCGTCAGGGATACAAAAAGTCCCCACACCTAGTGTTGGTGAGGGCAAAGACGAGGCCAGGGGGCAGGCCAGCGTCTGCTGCTGCTGAATGAGTGCCTTCTCTTCTCTCCCCACAGTTTGGGGGTGGTGCTGTCCCGGGGCCATGGAGAATACATCCTTTTGGGGAACACGTCTGTGGAAGAAGGTGGGTCGGCACCAGGGGCTGAGGGACAGTTAAGTGGAAAATAAGGGACTCTCACGGGACACAGGGTCAACCCCAGCCAGAGCCAGTGTGACAGCCTCCCTGCTCCCAGGCTCCAGAGCAGCCTCTCAGAACAATGCTGCCAGGTGGAGAGGGGTGTGTGTGTCCCTGGCTCCCAGGGCATGCAGGATCTGTGGGTCAGTCATCAAACCAGCAGAGCCTGAGGCCTGCCAGCCGCACTGCCAGGTTGCAGGAGGCCTTACTGGACTAGGAGGTCCGTCAAGGCAGTATGTTTTTTCAACAAAGCTGAAACTCACTGGGCGGCTATTTCTACAATTGGGACACACACTCATGAAAGTGGGGGAGCATCACCCTGAATGCGGACTCTGGTTTCAGGCCTGCATGACTTGCTTCACCCAGACCTGGCCCTGGCCAGCGACTGGTAAGTGAGGAGTGAAAAATGGGAGGGAGACAGGTGGAATGTTTTGAGATAACACTGACTTTCCTGGGTTTCAGGATCTACTGCATCACAGATATTGACCCGGACCACCGGAAGCTCAGCCAGCTAGAGGCTGTGATCCGCTTCCTCACCAGGGAGGACGCAGATCTGGAGTGTGAGTGCTGGCCACCCACTGAGGCGAGCTTTTCCTCTGGGGCCCTGAAGCTCGGGACTTTGCCAGGAGAGGTGGGAAGACAGGGGGAGGCTGTTGCACAGCCCTATCCCAGTAGCACATGGATGGCTTAGATCAAACAGGGAGATTCCCAAAGAAAAAGGCATAGCCATCCTTATCACAGGGCTAAGCTGGTATTTAAGCACCCTTGGAATTGTGGTGACATGTATGGATCCCCAGGTCAGGGACTGGGATCTTTTTCAGCCTCTATCCACCAAGCTCTGTTAAGGGTCAGAAGAGAGCACCATTCAGAGTCTGTCAGTTTTTTCCCTACCACTGTCTAGAAGTGGACCTCTGGGCAAATGGCTGCCACTCTTCACCAGAAGTCCTCATCTCCACAAGGGGAGCATTTGGCCAGATGACTCAAAGACTGTGGGCTGTGTTTTCTAAGCCAGTTCCTCATGCTAACCTTGCTCACCTCTTCCAGGTCTAGGAGCCACAGGTGCTCCTTGTTTTGCAGTTGTGACACTTCAGTCTCTGCTCCATGGTCCCATGGCCTTCTCACCTGCACTAATGCGAGTGGTGAGCTCATTAGGCCACATCCTTAGCTTGTTCCTCCTTCTTTCTCTTTGGAAGAAAGAGCAGGTCATCCTGTCACATAATTGTCACCCCCATAAGAAGACTGCCTCCCATGCCAACCCAACAGGGCACTTATTTACTTATTTATTCATTTCATCAACAAATCTGTACTGAGCTTGCACCCTGTGTCAGGCCCTGGGGTAGGCATTGGAGCTACAGACAAGGCCCTTGCTTTCATGGTGCTTACATCCTAGTGGAAAAGCCAGGTGATAAACAAATAAGCCTACATATGTAGATACAGGTTATTACAAATTGTGATAAGCGCCATGCACACAATGGTGTAGGAGAGAGAAATAGGCCTGCTTTAAAGGAGATCCTGCTAAGCCACTTGTGTGACTGTTTTGTGACACCACCTCACCAAGGTGAGGAGGATCTCCTTTGGGGGTGACAAAAATATTTTGGAACTAAATAGAGGTGGTGGTTGTACAACAATGTGAATGTACTAAATGCTACTGACTGAATTGCATACTTTAAATTTGGTCAGTTCCATTTTATGTGAATTTTACCTCAACAAAGATAAATTTTTTTAAAAGAGAGGAAAAAGAAAGAGCCTCCATGCAAAGACTGGGAAAAAGAACATCCAGACCAAGGGAAACAGCGTATGTAGGGGCTCTGAGACAAGAAGGAGCTTAGCAAGGTCAAATTCACAGAACTGGCCAGAGGCAGTGGCTCACACCTATAATCCCAGCACTTTGGGAGGCCAAGGTGGGCAGATCACTTGAGGTCGGGAGTTCTAGATCAGCCTGGCTGATGCAGTGAAACCCCGTCTCTTTTTTTTTTTTTTTTTTTTTTTTT
>NW_016804048.1:2976492-3072235 GCF_001698545.2 Rhinopithecus bieti
AAAAAAAAAAAAAAAAAAATAGCATACAGTTAAGGAGGAAAAAATACATAACCATCTGCATAGATAAAGAAAAGGCATTAAATAAATATTAATATTCATTCATTTAAAAATATTTTGTAGAGATGGGATCTCACTATGTTGCTCAGGCTGGTCTTGAACTCCTGGCTTCAAACAACCCTCCCACCTCAGACTCCCAAAGTGCTGGGATTACAGGCATGAGCTACCACGCCCAGTCATACCATTCTTATTTGTTAAAGCCACTCAATAAAATTAAAATTGACCTAAGCATGCAAGTAACATCTTAATGGGGCTAGAGGCTCTCTCACTAAAGACAGGAACAAGACAAGCAGGCCTACTTCCCCACTGCTGTTTAACAAGGTCAGAAGGCATTAGACAAGAGAAAGTATGCAGAGGCAATTAGAACTGGAAAGAAAGAAGTAAAATTGTCTCTGTTTAAAGATGACATAATTATATATCTGGAAACCCCAAAATAATTAATAAGAAAATTACTATACCCAATGAGAGAATTCAGTAAAGTAGTGGGTTATAATATCAGCATTCAAAAATTAATAGCCTTTATCTACACAAAAAAAGATAGAAGATATGAGAAGGCTTATTTTAAAAGGCAAGAAATAATACATGATAAAGTTATAAGACTACAAGAACACATGACATAAACTATAAGAACTGTTCAAAAACCTATATAAGGAAAATTATGAAACACTCCTGAAAACACAAAAGTAGAGGCTGGAACACATGGAAAGACAGTGTTTTTGGATAGGAGACTTCAACGTCATAAAGATATTAATCCTCCCTAAGTTAACGTATAAGTTAAATGCAACCCCAATGAAAACACCATCAGTCTTTTTCTGCATCTAGATAAACTGATTATCAAGTTCATTTGGAAGAATAAGCAAGAATAACCAGGAAATCTCTAAAACACACACACACACACACACACCAAAAAAAGCAATGAAGGGAGGTTGGGCCTACCAAGATATTAAAACACATGACAAAGCCTCTGAGATTTATAAAGTGTGGTATTGGCACATGAAAAGGCAGGCAGACCACGGGAACAGAAAAGGAAATCCGGAAACTCATCTAAACGCATGTGAAAATTTAGTCTATGACAGAGATATCCTGTCAAGTCAATGAAGGAAAGATGGATTTTTAAATAACCGGTTTTAGAGCCATATGGAGAATGATAAAATTGTGTTCTTTTCTCATTTTCTCACACCATACACCTGGACGAAGTCCAAATGACTCAGAGATTCAAATGTAAAAAACGAAACCATATAAATACTAAAGGAAAACATGAGCCAATTGCTCTAAAATCTAGGAGTGGGGAAAACCTTTCCCAACAATGACTCAAAATTCAGAAGCAATAAAGGAATGATGGGTAAATTCAGCAACGTCAAAAGTGTTTCTGTAGTTGGGTGCGGTGGCTCGTGCCTGCAGTCCCAGCTACTCAGGAGGCTGAGGTGGGAGGATCGCTTGAGCCTAAAAGTTCAAGACCAGCCTGGGAAAAATGACAAGATCCCATCTCTAAAATAAAAATAATAACAACTTAGCCAGGCGTGGTGGTGCACACCTGTAGTCCCAGCAACTCAGGAGGCTGAGGTGGGAGGATCGCTTGAGCCCAGGAGGTGGAGGCTGCAATGAGGCATGGTCACATCACCACACTCCTGCCTGGGCAACACAGCAAGACCTCATATATATATAATAATTTTTTTTTTTTTTTTCTTTCTTTTCTTTTTTTTTCTTTGAGACAGAGTCTTGCTCTGTTTCCCAGGGCTGGAGTGCAGTAGGTGCGTGGGTCTCAGCTCACTGGCAAGCCCGCCTCCCAGGTTTCACGCCATTCTCCTGCCTGCAGCCTCCCAGAGTAGCTGGGACTACAGGTGGCCCGCCGACCACGCCTGGCAAACATTTTCTTGTTATTTTAGTAGAGATGGGGTTTCACTGTGTTAGCCAGGCATTGGGTCTCGATCTCCCTGACCTCGTGGATCCTGCCCACCTCGAGCTCCAAAGTGCTGGATTATAGCGTGACCGGCGCAACCTCATCTTTAAAAAAAAAAAAATGTTTCTATGGCAGGAATAAAACACGAGCAAGATAAAAGAGAAGTTACAAACTGGAAAGGTGTTTGCAACTTATAAAATAGATAAAGGGTTACTCTATATATTATGTATTCATGATAAGGGACTTCAAAAATTGAGACGTAAAAGACCAGCTATCTTAGAGGGAAAGTAGTCAAGAAATGTGAACAGTTCAGAGGAAAAATGCAAATAGTCCCTAGAAGAAAAATTCAAATAGTCCTTAAATATAAAGAAAAAAGAATGCTCAACCTAACATTTAATCTTAAATGCAAATGACAACTATGCCCAGATTGGACTTCTCGCCTATCAGATTGAGAACCACCTGAGCTTGTCAGCGCGCACTGCTGGCAGAACTGTGGGGAATCAGGCCCTCGTAGATTGTGGGTGGGATACGAAATAGTTCAAACCCTGTCAAGGGGAGTTTGATGACATCTGGCACAATTTCATGTACATTTACACTTTGATCCAGCAACCTCACTTCTAGGAACCTCATCCCAAAGATACACTGGCAAAAATATGAAAAAAAATGTACCTGTGAGCTGCTCATTACTGCACCTTTAATAACAGTAAAAGATTGAAAACAACCCAAACTTTCATCAGTGGAAGCCTAGTTAACTGAGTCATGGTGGATCCACATAATGGAACGCTATGCAGCTGTGAAAAACTAGAGTATCTCTATATGAAATAATCTTCAGTAATGGAAAAAATATGAATGATATCTCCGCTGTTTATCTAGAAAGAGGAAAGACAAATATATTTTCATAATTACTGTCACAAATGTACATATAAACGTACATGCATACATGTATGTACACATACACACACATACTTTTCAGTGGCACAGGGAACCAAGAGTCAGGTTACCTACAGGAAGACTAAAGGAACAAGGAGACGGATACAGAGACAGACTCCCCTGAATAGGCCTTCTGCATATTGACTTTGGAACTATGTAAATGCTTTATCGAATCATAAAACAAAATTAAATTTTAAAAAGTAACTTGTAGTAATGGAAAGCAAATAAAACAAATAAACCTAGCTATATATCAGGTTCATTAAATAATCGAACATATGGGAATTCTTTCAAGGGGCTTTAGAATTGTAAACACTAAATAAATAAAATGTTAAGCAGTGCTCAGTAATCACATTGCTAGAAATAGTATTGACATTGTTATTCTGAATAGGGAGAGCAAATCGTATTATATTAATGTCGTTAAGAACCAAGATCTTCAGCAAAAGAGAAAAGAGATATGCAAATTTCAAAAATCAAAGAAGTTAAGATTAGATGGAATGCTAAATGTGAATTTGAAATATCAATTTGAACTCACGATGTAGTTTCTCTTAAAGAAATTAATGGATATCCTAGCTCTCTCCCCTGAAAGGACCCACTGCAGTGAGTGGCCCAGCCCTAGACTTTGGACTTTCAATGTTAGTCCTCATTAAAACGAGCCCATGCTCCTAGAAGAAAAGTCTGATTCTAGGACAGAGGCAGGAAATATACACAATGAACCTGGAACATCTTGTCACACGAGGAAGCAAGAAGTTACCAAAGACAAATGATATTGTGCCCAAAGGACCCCAGAGCCAGCCGGAGGAGGCCCTCACTGGCCAAAGGTAGATGAAGTAATTATAATTATAGCAGGAGCTGGCTGTGGAAGCACCGCTGTAATTCCAGCCTCGTGGGAGGTTAAGGCAAGAGGATCGTTTGAGCCCAGGAGTTCAAGGCCAGCCTGGCAACATAGTGAGATCCTGTCTTTAATTAAAAATAATAATAATAACTGCAATGAATTAAAACATATGAAATATGTTAAAATCCTTGGGTTCATAATGATCCTGGAAAAAAACCTCATTGGCCATCTTTGGAAGATTGTTAGGAAAACAACTCATTATTCTAAAACCCAACAAAGAAACACAAAGAATAAATTATTTATCCTGCCTCTTCTATAAAAATTGTACTTCAGGATAACTAAATATTGATGAGGAGAAGTTTTCCTTATACAGGTATTTCAGGTAAAATAAAATAAGAAACAAAAGAATACATGTATTTTCATGCCCTAATCAATCAGACAGTGTGTGCCTCTTGTGAAGAACAGTCTGGTAAAAACAAACCCGAACCCGGTTAGGGCCTGAGGTCTCACAGCCAGTTGACAGGAAACGCAGGGGACACAGAGCAGTCTGAAGAGCACCCCAGGGTGGCCATCCGCCAAGGCCAGAACCGGAGAACCCCACAGGCAAGCGCCCTTTATCGCTCTGTTTGTTCCACAAATCAATTGCAAGGAAAAGAAAAGGGGAGAGGGAGAGTGGAGAGAGAAAGGGAATCAGGTTAAAAGAGGCCAAAGATGATTGCTAATGGTTATGGGGTTTCTTTCTGGGGTGATGAAAATGTTCTGAAATTCACAGTGCTGATGGTCGCACAACTCGGTGAATACATTAAAAACTACTGAATCACACGCTTTTAGGTGGGTGAATTGGATGGTATTTGAATGATATCTCAATAAAGACAGAGAAAGACAGACAACTAAGAGATACCAGTTGCCATGCATGAACCTTAGGCAGATTCTGATTCAGCCAAACTTAAAAGTAATTCATGAGGCGACTGGATTATCTGATGATATGAATGAATCATCAGGTTTTTTTTAAGGTGTAAGAATGGCATCAACGTTTTTTAAAAAAATTATTTGTATTTTGATGGTATAAATTAAAATATTTGCCCATGAAATATCTGGGATTTGCTTCAAAATAATCTAGTGGAGGGACTGGAGGAGGCAGTGGCTGAATTGAGACCAGCCCCTGGCTGGTGATTGTTGAAGCCAGGTTCTGGGTAGTGAGACCCATTAGCGCATTCTCTCTGCTTTTGAACAGAGAATTGAATCAGGAAGCTTTAGGGATAACCAGGAGCTTAGGACCTGTTCCCAAAGAGTCTCACTCAGAGGTCTGCTGCAGGGCTCTGTGAGGCTGGAGTCCTATGACCCCGTGCACACCCTGTACAAGGCCCCTGGCTACAGCATGGGAGTGGGTGGGGGAGACCCTTTCCCTCAGTGACTTTCCAGACCATAGACACTGCAGGGTCTATCCATGAGGGAGACCCCCACAGTCCAGCCTCTGAGTCTGGCAGTGCTTCAGGATTGCCTACTTTGTATGCTCACTATAGCACACACCCGTGGACATGGAGAGGAACTAGGTAATAGCTTCCAGTCGACTGTGCCAAAGACAAGAACATCACCTGGGTTAAAAGTGATGACTTCCCACCCTGGTCAAAGTATTGTGGCTTTGAAACCGGGAGGGAGGTTTGTGACACCAACAAGCTCATGGGTCTGTCTTCTTTCCAGTCTCAACAGCAAGGTTATGAGGTTCACTGGGACTTCTCCTGGGTGGGTGTGGACAGTGCCTGCTCCCCCTCCCGTCACATTTCCGTAATAAGGGAAGTATGTGGAGGGCTATAAGACCAGGAGGTGCCAGCTATGTGCTGGGCATGAGAAGCCCCTGTTCCTTAGGTCCCAGGACAGAATCTCCCTTCCAAGTTCCGTCTTCTAGATCTAACTCCCCAAAAGCCAGGAGAACAAATTAGGAGCTAGATCTGCCAGGGCAGAGAGGCAGAGGCCCAGGGCTCCACTTCATAGGCAGATGCTGCCCGGAAGCCGGGCCTGACACCTGATGTGCACCATGGATGCCAGCAGGGTGCACGTCCTGGCCCCTTTCCCAGGAACCCAGCCTTCCTGGAAAGTCTCCCTTGAGCCAGGCTGGGCAGGAGCAAGGAGAGGCCCCCAAACCCCTGCAGGTCTCCCCCAAGCTATTGCCACAGCCCCATGGTGACCACTCCCACTCTGTCTGCCACACAGAGAGGCTGAGCAGGTGGTGGACATGGCCTTCCTGGGCACCCGGGCTGGACTCCTGAGAAGCAGCTTGTTTGTGGGCTCCGAGAAGGTCTCCGACAGGTGGGTTGGGCCGGCCACCCTGGGAGGCCAATCCCTACAGGGCAGAGAGGGGCAGAGCCCCACGGTGTGTTCCTGGGCTGTGGGTGGACTGGCACGGGATCTCCAGCATGCTGGACCCCTGGGAGCCCAGGAGGGCAGAAGGATTGGGATTGACAGATTGGGATGGTGGGAAAAGCAGCCCTTCCCTGAAGGCTCACACCTCCTGGTGGTGGTGTCCCTAGGAGACGATGGAGGCTGGACCAGTCAGGGAGAGAGACTTTGAAGTTGAGGGTGGGTCAGAGAATCCACCATAGGAATCTCTAAGGGAGAAAGCCGAAATTGCTTTCCTCTCTGGGCTGGTCTCTGTGTGACAGGCTGAATCTTCTGGCTGGTGTCTCTTTTCCCCACCCCTAAGGGGAGAGGAGGTGCTGCTGGGGCCCTGTGGTAGGTGGAGCGCTCACCCCACAGAGCCTTCATGAACCACCCACTCCCACGTTGGTGTGGCAGAGTTGTGGTTTCTTACTCTACCTGGCAGGAATCCAGGCCCAACTCCCTGTAGGCCATGGAAGGCTCAGGCCTCCACACCAGGAATGTTCAACTGGGGGTGATTTTGTGACATTCAGCAATGTCTGCAGACACTTTTGCTTGTCACACTGTGGGAGGCAGAGAGCATCCTACTGCCATCTAGTGGGTGGAGGCCAGGGATGCCGCTAAACATCCTACGAGGCCAGGGCAGCCCCCGCAGCAATCGCCTGCACAAAATGTCACCAGTGCCGAGGCTGAGAAACCCTGCTCTAAGCCAAGGCCGGGTTCTGGGGGAATCAGGGGCTGGCCCACCCGGGTGCTCAAAGGAGGATGGGAGCCCAGAGGAGGGGTCCGGGGGCGAGCAGTGCCACCTGCCGCTTCGCAACCCAGGAGGCTCCAACAGGTGAGGACCTTCACGCACCGGGAGAGCAGCCCAGGGCCCCTGAGCCGAACTGACCCTACTCTCCTCGCCTCCCACCCGCCAGCTGCTCCTCTTGCTAAGCACACCCAGCCACGGAGCGCCATCTTTGAGCTTCTTCCAGGACTCTGTGACAAATCCACACTTGCTAAGCAAAGCTGAGGCTTTCTAGGAAAACAAATTAAGTTGCTCTTCCCTTTCCCTCCCTCCTCCCTCCCCTCCTCCCCCCACCCATCTCTGCGGAGGTGGAGAGAAAAGAGCACCACTGCCTCCCTGACCCTTCCCTCGCCCCCTCTCAGAGGCTTCTAAGACTGGAAGCAGGAGATTCGAGGCAGACAGACCTTCCCAGTGCCTTTGCCTCCTGCGACCACTCCCGGGGGCTCCCTTCACCTAGACTTGAGGTGAATGGCAGCCCAGGAACTGTGTCACAAGGCAGGTTGCTTCTGGTACATGTGAGCCAGTCACTCTCAGAACCAAATCTCAGTTATCCACCTTGTGGATTATCCACAGCAATGTGTCTGCTCCCCACCCCCACCCCGCTTCTCCCTGCCTCCCACTCTGCTTCTGGCCAAACACTCCCTTCTGTGGGCTGCTGTGTGTTCAGGGAATGCAAAACCATAATTAGCAAGGTAAAGCTGCTCGAAAAAAGGAAACTCATCATGCATGCAAAAGCCTAGAGGCAATCCTCTTGAAGGAACCGTTTGGGGGGTTGATGCCCTCCTATTAGTGCAGTGACAGAGCTGACTCTGCAGCTTCCTCCCTCAGACGTGCCAATGAGCCAGACAAGAAGAAATTAAGCTCTATCCAAAAGAAAGAAACGCTGCAGGCAAAAGAGTTTACATAAAAATGGAAAGTATTTCCTCATTATGCAGACCCTATACCTCTTCTAGCTGCTAGTCAGATGCAACATCATTTTGTTTCTGGAAAAGGCCAGAATTGCTGGGAAACATTGTCTGGGGCAGTGCTAATTTAGGGGCTACAATCACTCTCCTAGCCCAGCCAAGATGACCTCGTATGAGAACAAGAAAGAGGGACGACTGTGTTCACAGATTTGGGGAGAGGTACCACATCTTCCTCCTTGCAGGAAGTTCCTGACGCCTGAAGACGAGGCCAGTGTGTTCACCCTGGACAGCTTCCCACTGTGGTACCGCCAGGCCTCAGAGCATCCTGCTGGCAGCTTCGTCTTCAACCTCCGCTGGGCAGAAGGACCAGGTAACCCACGGCCCTGTGCTCCTGGGGCTGGGCCAGTCTCAGGCCAGTCTCATCGCTCCTCCTGCTGTGCTCTTAGTGGGAAATGGGAACGAGATATGGAATAGAATGTCCAGGCCACCAGGGTTCCCCTCCTGCCTTCCCTCCTGCCATGCATGGTGACTGAAGAAAGCTCACTGGCGCCTTCCCACACCACAGGTCCGGCGCTGAAGGTGGGCCTGATCTTTTCATTTCCTAGCCAGCCATCAAAGCTGGCATTTAAAAATCCAGCACGGGATTCTAGCCCCGACTCCACATATGAGATCCGAAGAGTCGATCTCTAAGATTCTTCTATTTATCCTGCATGTCTGTGAAAGTTTCATCAGCTACCCAGATGGGTGGTTTCATTAGGGGCTGCAGTACTCACCAAGTCACTGGGGCTGCCCTGCTCTTCCCAAACAGAAAGAAAGCGGCCAGTCCCCAGTTACTCAGGACCACCCAGAACAGCCTCAGGGAACTCCCAGTCTGCTCCACAAGCCCCTCTCAGCTCAAGAGAGAGGCTGTGCCGGGCAGGTGGCAGGGAGGGTGGGGTATGAGGCAGTCGCAAAATCCCTGCAAGACCAGGGGCCAGGAAGACTCTCAGAGTTGATGGGCACCCAACTGCCAGCCAGCCCCAGCCCCCATTCTGGAAAACAACCAAAATAGGAAAAATTAAGTGACTCTAACAGAGCGCCAGAAAAATCGCCAAATGTTTAGACCTGAAGAGGCTTCAGTGTCTGCATAGCCTGGTGCTCCTGATTTATACTCAAAGCGACTGTGGCCCAGGGAACTTCGGGGGCTTGTCCAGGGGGTCCCAGAGTGCAGGGCACAGCCAGCCCTCCAGCAGGTGAGTGCTGGGGCGGATGATCCCATTCCAGCACGTGGATCCAGGGGCCTGGAGGGTGTGCAGAGGCAGGGGGGCTGAGCCCCAGGAGGGGTGCAGGAGGATGGAGACTTCTGAAAGGAGAGCCAGGGCTGGGGTCACTCAGAACTTCCCCTTTAGTGTGCCCTTCCGCCAGAGGCCTTCCACCACCACTTTGCCAAAACCATCCTCAAGCGTCATGATGGAGAGATGCCCTGGAGCTGATGGCTGGGGAGGCCCAGGATCCCAGGGGTCCTCCTGGGACAAGGACAGGGAAGGCAAACGGTAGGGAGGAGCTCCAGCCCTGCCCCCTCCAGAATTCCGCCTTCCTCACCTGGTGCTATGCTCCCCCTCCTGTCTGTGCCGGTTCCCTCTACACACGTGCCAACAACTACGATGCTTCACAAAACATTTTTCCACGTGTTTTTCATTTAATCTATACAACCCCATGAGATAAGTGCTGTCGTCATCCCTCAATACAAGGAGAACTTGAGGCTCAGAGAGGTTCTGTGACTTGCCCAGGGTCACACAGCAAGGGAGCCACAGAGCCAGGCACTGCCCTAATCAAAGCCCAGGCCCCCGTTACCATACTGAAGGTAAGGAAAGAGGGAGGGGGAGTTTTTATTGCCAACTCAAGTCGAGCAGGAAGGCTCTGGAAGCAAAGGGGAGACCCCTTCTTCCCACACCGTCCACCCCAAGGCTGAAAGAGGCAGCTCATCCTCCATGGCCACGCCCTCGATAGCAGCACAGTGGGCTCCCCAGGGAGGGCACCCACAGGCCCCTGGAGAGGTTCTGTAGTGAGGCCCCGGGCCCTGATAACAGGTCGCCTCCTGCCCACATCCACCAGGACTGAGCTGCTGGCTGCTGGGGAGCTTTATGTGGCGATGAGGTGGGAGGGTGGGTGGGTGAGAAGCTGAGCCACGAGGAGAAAAGAGGGAAGCTGGAGCCCAAAAAGGGGGCCTGGTGAGGAGGGAGGCGGAGCCCACTTCCTCTCCACAGCCCGCTCACCTGCTCAGCGCATGCACACGCTTAGACACGTGGCCACCTCTGCACACTCCCTTCCACCCCAAGAGGAGGAAAACAACTGCGTTTCAATGGGGAAAAGAGGAGCAGCTGCCTCCAGGGTGGGGGGGAGCTCCCGTCTCTCTAGGCTGGCATGGCTGCCTTTTGCCAGGGCCTGGTGGGCTAAGTCCTGCCCACATGGAGCTGCATGGCACAGTCACTGGCCTAGAAACCTGTCCGCACACAGCAGCGCCTCAGCGATATGCCCACAGCCCACCTCTCTCTGGCCCCTGCCCCCTCCTGCACTTGGTGCCCTGATCATTCCCCTCAGGTGCTGGGCCGGGTCGCCACGGCGAGCCAGGCACTGAAATCCCTGATGTCCGCCGAGACTGCATCGTTAGGGTCTCCACATCCTCACATCAGTGTTTCCTACAAGCCTCTGCTGGCTGGGCTACAAATGCAATAGAAAGTCTGTCCCAGAAAATGGGCAGTGGGACCCAGAGAATACTGTCAGGGCCGCCACATCACTACCTCCGAGATGTCTCTAGACGCAAGGTGGGGAATTGTGGGCCCTTCGACATCATGGGCAAATTTCTAGAATCAAGGACAACCTTACGTATTGGAAGTTCCTGGAATCAGACTGCAGTTTTAGGTTTCTTGAGATATCTGATGACCGCAGGTGTGATGGGTCATCTTGGCCACGTGGCAGATGTGAGAAGCGAAGCTGGTGGTGAAGTCCCAGGACAACTGACACTGTTGTAATAATTGCCGCACAAGAATCCCGTTGCTTCGTGCAACATTTGACATCAAGACATTCTAACAAAATATGATAGCACATCAGAAAATGTTTGCCCCTTTCTCAGAAGTTTAATCTGCATCTCACCTGCAGACAAGAGTGCTTTGAAATTCAAGTCCGGGGTCAGGGACTGATGAGAATAAAGAAGCCTGGGGTCCTGCAGTAGCCAGCCCCAGTCAGAGCCAGAAAGCTCTGCTTCAATGTGGAGATGAAACTGCCCTCTAAACTGTGCACCTATGGTGGCCTGATTGTTCCAGAAGAAGTGGAGAGAGCAATGCAAGGCAAGCCCTGTGGCCTTCAGGAGCCTCAGGGCTTGCCTTGAGTTGCTGCAGAGAGTCTCAGAAGTGGAGCGTCAGCTGTGAAGCAAGTGAAAGACCCAGAGAGTGGCTGTGCGTGGAGGGTCCGTCGCCTCGCTGCCCAGGCCCACACAGTGGCTCAGCTGTGGCATCTTCCTGAATGGGACTGACTGTCGGCATCCTCTCTGACTCATGCAGACTTACAGAGAGCAATCCAGGATCACCCACCACCCAGTGCTGAAATGCAGCCTATCCTTCCTTCCATTGGAAGGGATCACTGGGCGAGACATGGGTGTTGTGGGCAAGATGCATGCTGCAGCCGACAGACAGGCAGAAACCCCGGTGTCATAGGGACACTGCAGCCCCGCACTGTTCTGGTGGCCAGAGGCCACGTATGTGTCTGTCCAAGACCCGTGCTGGGGCACGACCATCACAGCAGCTACTTCTCCAAACACGACCCCTGTCCCCACCCTCACCTCAAGTCTTCCAAGGATGTCTTCGCCTGCTTTTATTCCCGTCTCCTATTCCAAGAAAGCGGTAGCGCTCCACCTGCCCCAGCCACAGCTCTTCCCCAGTGACTGAGTTGTCTTTGTTTCCCCAGAAAGTACGGGTGAGCCCACGGTGGTGACGGCAAGCACAGCTGTGGCGGTGACCGTGGACAAGAAGACAGCCATTGCTGCAGGTAGGAGCTGCCCTTGTGGCGCCAAGGCCGGGAAGCTGGGGTCAGTGTCAAAAGCAAGGCATAGATCACAGCAGGAGGCCCCGCACGTGGCCAGGGCCACAGTCCTGCCGGTGAAATGTGGGATGGGCGGAAGTGCACCCTTCCTAAGCCGTTTCATTTGTAAAACGATAAAACTTTAGATGTAAAAGTATTCATGAAGTAAGCAAAGTGAAGCCCAGAGAGGCTAGAGATCTGCACGGCCACCTCGGACAGAGACTGCCGCCCAGCACCCCCGCCACCCCCGCCCACTGCCTCTTCCATACAATATGTTTACTCTATGCAAGCTTCTCTTGAGAAACACTTCCTGCGGGTTAATAGAGCATTACTGAGGCATTCTGTAGCTGAAAGGAAGGCTGGCAGGCAGAGCTGTTTTATTCTAGGCCTTTTATCAATCATCGTCATCATCATAAAGCTAACCAGTCATCATCATCATCATAGAGCTAATATTTACTAAGTATTTACAGTGTGGTAACTTCTTGAAAGCTTTGCTATTGAATAGATGACCTGAAGACCAGCAGCACTGAAATTGCCTGGGCCTCTGTTAGAAACACACAGTCTCGGGTTCCAGCCCATGTCTATTCAACCAGCGTGCACTTCACTGAGGTTCCTACTGATTTGCCTAAACATTAAAGCTTGAGAAAGCTCTTTTGCAATATTAACTTATTTAACCTTTATGAATATTTTAGAGTGTAGGTATCATTGTCAGTGCCTGTGTTATAAATGAGGAGCATAGGCTCAGAACGTTTGGCTCAAAGCGCCCCAGCCAGCGGGGATCAGATGCCATAATCCAGTCCAGACCGGTCTCTTCCCCAAAGTGTTATTCCACCGAGAGGTCTTGCCTCTTTACATAGCAAACAATGGATGCTGATTCCTGTGTCATCCGCTTGCGTGCTCCATCTCCTATTGCCTTGGGGTCTCATATCCTGCTTAAGAGGGAAGTGGGACTGTGACTCGAACCCCTAAGGCATGAGCTCAGTATGTATGTTCAGCATGTGCCAGACACTGTGGAAACTGCCTCCCATGCAGTCCTTGGGGTGACCCAGCGAAGGGGATGGTTTGGGCTCTATTTTACAGCTGAGGAAACGGAGACCCAGAAAAATTACCTGCCCGAAGTCCCATAGCTAGTAATGAATGAGGCTGGGACTTGAATGCAGACCGCCTCTTGTTGGAACCCAGGTTCACTGCCCCGTGCTGCAGTTTGCCATGGCTTATGTGATGAGAGCAACTGTGACCCTCACAAGCTTCTCCTGACTTTCAGTTTCTTAGTGCCGCAGAGTCCTTGGTGTCTCTGCCTGTCTGAGAAAGATCAGGTCCCTGCAATGAAGCCCTCCTTACCCTTGTTTTAGCTTCAGTATCTGGAACCCAGCTGTGTTCTGAAACATTGGGTGATCCAACAGGCACTCGAACTCGGCCGTACTGGCTCCATGAACGCAGCTGTCAGGCACCTGCCTTGTAACTGAGGCCCTGGCCAGGGGAGGACTCTCGCAGCAGGATGGGGACAGAGCAGACAGGGTCAGGGCAAAGGGGATGGAAGGAGCTGGCTGGGCTCTGTCTTCCTGCCTCAGGGCACCAGGGCCACTCTGAGTTGGGGTCCTGGGCTGTGTGCCACTCTGGGATAAGTGATGGGGGGAGAACGGCTCCGTCTGACATTGCCGAATCGTCACAGGTAGAAACCCCCGTGTCACTGGTCGTCTGCGATGCAGCCACCTGCAGCCCTTGGAAGGGATTTGTGCCCTCCCAGTTGCCGTGCTTCCCTGGGCCCAGGGCACACTAAACCCAGACGTGATTTCCAGGCCAAACTTTGACCCTGAAATCGTCTCCCTACAGACTGTTCTGTGCTCCCAGCCAAGCCAGTGCCTGTGCTGCTCCCACGTGAAGGGGGCCTTCTCAGCTCCTGTACACCTGGAGGTCTAGGAAAGACAGTGGACAGGAGGTCAGGCTGCTGGCTGTGCTTTCCTGCACTCTCCAATTATTTGATAGCATTTTTAACTCAGAGCTGAATAAGAGCCGAGAGGGGTTGCCATAGAAACAGTGTCCCAGTGCCTCCAGTTTAACTCACTGCAGACAATCGCTCTGACACTCTGGAGTGCGTGAATGCCAGAGGAAAAGAAATGGGGTGCTGGAGACCTGATACTTCAATTACGATTTTTCTTTTGATCTCCTTCTGTCACTTCCTCTCCCTGGCCTGTGGCTCAGCCTCCCTGATCCTGGGGCCAGCTGGAGCCTGTTGCTGAAGGAGGGGTGGGTGGTGAGTTTGCTGTCCCTGGAAACGGCTGGCACTGTGAGTGTGTGAGCGCCAGGCCTGCCGAGTGTGGTGTCTGTGGTGGGGGCTGTGTAGTGACGATTGTGCACCGAGCTCGAGGGGAAGTTAGGAGACGGGCACTCAGCCCAGCCACGGGGGCAGCGGCGGGCTGCACGTCACTGCCGTGTCTCACGCCACCGGCTCACACAGAAGGGCAGCAGACCAGGAGGGATCGTGTTCATCCCTAAGCAGGCGGTTTATAGACAGCTACTGCAAAATTTCCAGAGATCTAACTTTTGGATCAGGATCTGTTTTCAATTCTCCATGTCCTCCACGCCCTAGGCAAGGCATGAGGTCAAGCCCCAGGACGGAGGGGCTGTAATGGGCAAGGTTTGTCCGGCAGACGGGCGTTCTTCCAGAACGACTTGCAATGTACACAAGCCCTGCACAGAGGCCCTTCCTGCCGGCCAGGGCTGCAAGAGGTCTCCCCTCCTGAGAGGTTGGCCTCGGTACGGGCCCAGCCTTCAGACCTTTGAGGGCTTCTGTCTGGGAACCATGACATTTGAATTACACACATATGCATGACCGAGACCTGTGCCAGGCAGGCCTGGGAGGGGCCCCGTTCCTGCTTCTGCAGTGGGGCTCGGGAAGACTTGTCTTGGGCCCTGCTGTAATTATTAGGGCTATAGGAGAGCAACATTTTATCACTGCCTGGGGAAGGCGGACACCCTGGCTCTGCCGTGGAGTGGAGCTGAACTCCCGGGGGACCCCGATGGTTCACTTCACTCCAGGGTTTGCTCCTGGCTTGCTGGGTTGTTATCCAAAGGAAGATCCTAGGAAGGAGAAAATTCCACCTCGGCCTCTGAAGACTAATGAACCATATAGCCAAGGAGGGAGGTCTCGGGCGGAGCGTTGAGCCCACTCTTCACTGGGGCTTGCTGTGTACTCATAATCCCAGAGGTCTGATGCTCTTCCTCATCCCCTCTACTCGGTGCCTCATTCCCCAACCCTCCAGTCCGTAATTCTGGGGCCCACCTGCTGAGCCCCGTGGAGGGTTCACTCTGCAGGCCCAGAGTGTGGTTTGCTGGTGCCCTAGTAAGCCCTGAATGGGCTCCTCCTCCCCGCCAGCAGCCAGTGAGGCTGAAAGAACTCAGTCATCAGAGGCCCCTCCAACTGCCCTCCCCTCCCACTGTGCGGTGGCATCCTCTGGGCAAACAGTGCCTTCTCGCCACACAAGCCCATCTGTCCTGGCTGCCAGGGCCAATTCATGTCAAGGCTGGGTGGATGAGCAGCACCCACAGGGCACGGCCACAGCGGGCTCCCCAGCTCACCTTCGCACCACAACCTCAGTGCCGCCCAGCTAAGCTGCCCTAAGGCTCAAGAAGCTGCCTGTCAGGTCGGGATGGAAGTACCATCCTGGCTCTGCCAGGCCACGAGCTCACTGCCCCCAGCCACAGGGCCTCGCTCTGATCCAGGACTCAGCCTCCACCCTCTCCCAGTGTTGCCCCAGCCCTGGCCCTGGGCGGGAGGCACCGTCTGTCATCAGAGCTCTACGCACCAGGGTCATGGCCACTGGCACTTTTTCCAGTCTCCTGGGGAGGTGGGGGACAGGAAGCAACTCTCCTGGCACCCAAGTCCCCTTCCCTCCCAATGAAACCAGGAAGTACGTAGGAAAATACAGTCTTTATTGGTCTTCTGAAACAACAAACCAGAAATATAATTTTGCCTTTAAAAATCTTCTGTCTCAGGCTAAAGATACCACCATTGACAATGCCCTCCCCTCCCCCAGTCCCTTTAGAAAATCCCCAGATCTGGTACCAGCCTGCACACCAAAAGAAGAAGGAAGACTGTGGCTGTGGCCAGGGTGGCCTAGGGTCCCAGTAAGTAGCCCACGCCAGGCGTCCTCTGTCCACCTGCCAGGACCGACCTCCTCAAAGGCACTCCTCCAGGCCCCCAGCCCACCTCACTCACCCACTGCCGCACGAGCAGGGAGGCTCAGAGGCGGGCACAGGAGCTAGGCCTGCCAACTCCCTCTGCTCAGACCCTTGGCTTCAGGGTTCTGGCTGGCCTCTTCCTGAGCCCCCATCGAGATTCCATCCAAGAGCCAGAGATGAGCCTGATGCCCCCTGAGCCTGTGAGCCCGACACCTAGATACCCACCGTCATCACACTCTACACCTAGATACCCACCGTCATCACACTCTACACCTAGATACCCACCGTCATCACACTCTACACCTAGATACCCACCGTCATCGAACTCTACACCTAGATACCCACCGTCATCACACTCTACACCTAGATACCCACCGTCATCACACTCTACACCTAGATACCCACCGTCATCACACTCTACACCTAGATACCCACCGTCATCACACTCTGAGGAGGGACGGAGCTGGGGAGGGGAACAGGTAACCTGGAAAACCTGCACTGCCTTGGCAGCAGGTGGCTCCGTCCCAGATAGGCTCCCCACCCACTCTCTGGTTTGGCTCCCGCCTGGGTGCAAGGAAGTGCTCTGGGGAGCCACACTGAGCAGACAAAGCCCGGAACAGAGGCCCCATCCTGGGAGCCTCTGGGTAGCATGTGGCCACCCGCTCCCGCTCCCGGGCTCTGGCTGCGATAAGCTGGCAGGCAGCGAGCCTCAGGGGAGCCACCGTGTTCTCTGCCTGCCACCTGCTCTCCCCAGAGGGTGCCACCAATGGCAAAGCACCACCATGTCCCAGCCCTGAAGTCATAGGCCAGGAGTACTGAAGATGGAGGGTGAGAGGCACAGAGTCATGGTGCCAGGCTGCAGGCTGTGGAGGAATCGGTGGGGGCCCCGCAGGGCATGGTGCTGTGATGTGTGTGGGCAGGACCGAGGCAACACCAGTGGTGTGTGGCTGGATTCTCAGGAGGCCGCCATGCACACATGCAGCTGCTCCAGGCCCCTGGGGGGTGTCCCGGGAAAGCCCAGCAGGAGAGGTGTGAGAGGGTTACCATGGTGACAGGCAGTCTGCTCCAGTGGCACCACTTTGGCCCACTTTAAAGGATCTCAAAGGATCCTGGTGTTACTGTTTGAGTTCCTTCCCGCTGTTGACTTGAGAAGATTGCAGTGAGCAAGCGAGCGGCTCTGTGATCTCAGGGAGGCCCCCAGGGAAGAGCGTGTCTCTGCTGTCCGAGTGCTCATAGCCTCCATCTCCATGTGACCGTGTGAGTGTGAGAATGTGAGTGTGTGTGTGTGTGTGTGTATTATTTCAATCCATGTGACGGCACTGGTGATGCAATGGGTGTGTGAGTGAGTAAATCAGTGAATCCAGGAGCATGTGGTCAGTGTGGTCTATAGCAGATCCAGAGGCATGATGGCGTCAGCCAGGGGTGTATGGTGTTTCTGAGTGCTGGGTCCAGATGGCAGGGCTGGTGTGTTTGCACATTGGTACTAACAGTTGTAGAGCTGGGCCAGCTTTCACACTGCAGGGGTGTTAAGAACGTCTTTCTGGCTTAGGAGAGACTCTCAGAAATCTACCTTCATCCCTCAGATCCTTCCCTCCCCGTCCCCTCAATGCAGGTAAGGTGGTACCAGCAAGGTAGGAAGAGTCACCAGCTGTGGCCACCCCAGGGCAGGAAGGGCGACAGGGGAATGCCCAGTCCGGAAGCCTCCTCTTGCACACACCTCCTTGCTTTGCCGTGGCCAAAGCTTAGGGAGATTCTCCCAGATGTTCCAAAGATGTACTGGCTCCAAGAGGAGCATCCACAGGAGCCCCCAGCACGGCGGCTTCCAGGGAGCCTCGAAAGTGCAGGGAGAGAGCCTGCTGTGGCTTGTCTGCTGGAGGGCGGGGAGGAGAGTGGACTGGGGGAGGCAGTGGCCAGCGCCGGGTCAAGGTGGAGGCTGTGGCAAAGCAATGCCGCGTGCTCTCCCCGCCCTTCCTACCTGGCCGGGTGGGAGTGGGCGCTCAGGCCACAGAAGAGATCTGCTTCTGGTCCTCGTGCTCGCCCTCGGGGTCCCCCATCAGGGGCTGGCGCTTTTTGAGCTCCCGGTGGTACTTGGCCATGAGGGAGGCGTAGATGCAGCCATAGGCAGCAGCCACCACCATCATGATGCAGACGATGCCGCACACGACCCCTGCGATGATCACCGTGCCCATGGCTCGCCTCACACTCGCCGGCCGGTGCCTCTGCTTCTGTGGGCAGGCTGTGCCGGGCTCCGGCTCTGGCTCAGCCCCGGGCTTGGGCTTAGCAGGCTCTGGACTGGCCTTGGTGCAGGGTGGCCCAGGAATATCCAGCCCAGCTGAGCTATTCTCGTCCTCCAGCTGGGAGCAGTAGTTGAACATCTCCATGGGGACCATCCGCATGTCCTTCCCCCTCAGCTCCTTGGGCAGGGTGCAGGCAAGCTGGTCCAAGCGCCCCCCTGCATGCAGGAGAGAGAAAGAGGGGCTCACCAGGCATCCAGAACCTGCACTCCCTCTCCCCATCCCCAGCTCCCCAAAACGGAAGCCCCAGAAGGTAGTTTTTATCAGCAATGTAGTCAATCCTGGAATCGCCATCTATAGAAGAGGAAGCGGAGGAGGGAAAACAGCATTGATTGAGCCAAGTCCACAGTGAATTACGTATATCGTGCCATTTCATCCTCACAGGAGCCATGTGAAATGGATATTGTCTTTATTCCCATTTTATAGAGAAGCTTGCAGCCGCTTTCATCCGGCCTGTCCTCTCCGGGGCCAAACTGACCCACAGAGTAAGGCAGTGCTAACACCGGGAGGTGCCCAGGAAAGGGCTGTCATTGCAGAAAGCTGAGTGTCCCTGCCACACTGTCTGCCCCTGAATCTGCCTTCTGATCACCTGTCTGCGAGCCCAGGATACTGTTCTCAACACAACATCTTATCCTTCTAGGGTTCTTACATCTCACTCAAAGGACAAAAGTCAAAACCGCCTGCCTCTGCCACTGCCCCTTCATGCAAGACCTTTTGGTTGCCTAAGAATGGGCAGCTCCCTTTTTGGTGTAGGGAGGAAAAGAGTTGGCAGGAATGTTCTCCTTTTCCTCCTTAGGAGCAATCCAATGGCCCCATCAGTGCCCCAACCACAGCCCTGTGAGTACAAAGGCAACTGGAGGGGGAATCCTGGAGGCACATGAGGCCAAGGAGAGGAGGCTGGTGCTGATGAGGAGGTGTGGGTACATGGGCGCCCAGGCTCGCCAAGACGTCTTCATGATGGTGGTGGAGCCTGGCTCAGACATAGGGAGACACAGATGCAGGACAGGGGTGGGGTGAGAGAGAGGGTGGCTGAGGACAACAATCCGCCTAGACGTCCCCTAGAAAGTGGAAGCTGGATTCTGACCCTCTTTCAGCTTCCAGTGAAATCTAGATGCAGGCACTAGACCCCTGCTGAAGAGACGCGGGCTGCAGCCACTCCGTCACTGGCAGCTCTCTCTGCAGCCCGTCTGCTGCAAGTCTCCTCATACAGTAGGCATCAATCTTTCCCTGGGATGCCAATGGAAATATTCCAGGATTTTGTTTTTAAGAAATGCAAGGTTGAAAGCAATTCTGCTATTGAAAAGTCTGAAAATGCACATTCTCCTGGCATGCCTTTTTGTGCTGGGAATTCAGTTCCTGACGACCATAGCAGAGGAGGGTCTGAAGACACCTGGCCTAGTAGTTCCCCTATGCGGCTGACACCTGGGTGGCCTGCAGCAAACCTCACATCCCAGGAACATGTATCAGTACTGCCTGGGGATGCAGAGCTGAGTGCTGATGGGGGTGCAGCCTCATTTCCCTGCTCAGAAGACCCAAAGTTGAATCCTGGCTGCGTCATCTTGTGAAAATTATTTAATTTATTTAATTACTTATGAGTTTTAGTTTTCTTAGCTGTAAAATAAGACGGTCTATCTCAATTAGTTGCTGTAAGGATTAAAATCATGTACATGAAAAGACATTGGTAAACTGGAAACTATACAAATAATAATCATTATTTCCCCTCATGAAAATGGGAGAAATTATCATAGTGACTAACATTTTGTGGCACTTTATGGTATGTAAAACATTTTTAATTAACTAACACAGAAGAATTTCACGGAAATAATTGAAATTGTGGCCGGAGATGAAATGAAAGTGGTAAGACTTTAACAAAAAGCATTGGCATTATTTTCACTGCTTAAATATTGATTCATCAGCTCAGCAGACATTCATTGAGCATGTACTTTGTGCTGGGCACCAAATGGCGTTTCAAGTCCACTTAGTATTTGATTCTTACCAGGAAGTGAACAGATAAATGAACGTTTTATTGGGGACTCACTTTGTGCTGGGCACCTCTCAAGCCACATGTCGTGCATTACCGCATTTCATCCTCACAATGACCCTATGAAATAGATACTGTTTCCTTCCCACTTTACAGTGCCACAGTGAGAGGGTAACCAGCTTTCTCAAGATCACACAGCTAGCAGGTGGCAGAGCCGAAATTCAAGGGCAGATCTGGCCCTTCTCACCACCGTCTTGCACACCCTCCTTTCCCATGTCATGTGACCATATCATAGGTCATTACAGCACTTTCCCACATTAAAGAAAAGGGGACGGGAAGAAAGTAAAACCTAACTCATTTGACTTCTTAAAGTCTGGATGACAAAACTTCTTGGGAGAGGAAGTTGGCACTGTCACCAAAAGGAAGCTGTGGTTTTACTGAGGATTCATTCTATTCCCCTCTCGTGTAAGGGTAGGTGTTTAAGAGATGGCTGTATTCTTCAGAAGAAGAGCTGTTTTTCTCCCTCCTTCTACCACACCGGGGAAGCCCACAGGCAAACCTGGTGGGATACAAAGTCCGGGTGTCTTTACTTCCCTTATGTAACCTACGAAAGGGAGATCCAGTTCTGTGAGTCCTCCTAGGAGAAAGCGGGGAGGTAGCTTGGGGAGGGGATGCAGAGCAGGGAGGGGAGGGTGGGGGTGGAGGGAGCAGCACCAGCCTCTCTCCCACTGGCAGGAAGGGTGATGGCTCATCTGAGGGGAGGCTTGTGACTTTTCTAGCCGAGCTGGCACAGAGGCAGGGTCGCCCCCTTCTTTCCCCTGGCCTGCTCTCTGAGTCAGCACCCAGCCGCCAGGAGGAAAGTGTGGGGCCAGAGGTGATTGTCCCGATCCCTGGGGCCCCAGCGGGCCGGCTGTGCTCACCTCGATAGGAGAACCACTCCATCCAGTGTTTGAACTCACGGAGGTTACAGTCACACTCCCAGGGGTTATCTCCCACCTGCAGCAGCTGCAGGTTCGCTAGGGGTTCAAATGTCAGCCGGTCCAGGTTCTGCAGACGGTTGGAGCGAAGCGAGAGGGAACGCAGAGCCAGGAGGCCGTCAAAAAGGCCAGAGGGCAGCTGGGCCAGGCCGTTGATGGACAGGTCCAGGTGGCGGAGGAGCGGTGCGTGTCGTAGCAGGTCCCTGTCCAGGGTCCTGATGCTGTTATTGCGTAGCTGCAGCTCAGTCAGATTCGTCAGGTCCCCGAAAATGGAGTGGGGCAGCTGGTCCAGGAAGTTGTTGGACAGGTCCAGCCGCTGCAGGCTAGACAGGTTGGCGAAAGCCCAGCTTGGCAGGGCACTCAGCTTATTGTTCAAGAGCAAGAGGGTTCGGGTGGCCGCGGGCACATCTGGGGGCACCGTGGTGAGGCCTAGGCCACTGCAGTCCACCTCCAGGCTGCGGCTGTCACACTTGCAGGAGAAAGGGCAGGTGGGGAGGGCCTCCACAGCATACAGGGCGACCCAGCAGGTGATCCCTTGATGGGGGGGACAGATGGGAGAAAGAAAGCAACAGGCCAGGTCACTACCTCCTGCTTCTCTTCCCTCCTTTCCAGCTCATATCATAACAAGCTCTTGGCTTTATCTCCTTTGGCACAAGCCACAATCAAGGCATAAACATTTATTAGCCACATAAAAGGATAACAAATCCAAAGCCACTTCCATAGTAATGGACATCACACAGTGTCTGCAGGGCGCCCTGCCTTGCCACACATCTGGCAGAGCAATCACTTGAATGGAGAATGACCCTGCAGACTCAGCCAGAGCCCAGAGGACAAGCCATGCTGGTGCACAGTGATAGGAAGCCTGCAGGGCCTCCCACAGTCATCTCCTGGGGAGCTTGGGTCCTACAGACACCATGGATGTTGACACAATACAGGAGAAAAGGTTGTCAGAGAAACCTGCTCCCATGCCCTCTCCCAGTGTCACTGCTGGGACAAAGTCTCTCCTTCCCATGGAAAATGGCCAGGCTGCTGGCTCCTCCCCTCTGTGGCCCACCCCACCTCTGGAGCTGCCCTAAAGACAAGCTGTGTGTGGAAAGGCGAGCGCACGAAACAGCACTCTCAGCCCTGTCCTGCACAGCTTCCCACGTGCTGTTAGGTCTCCATGAACCCCACACCCAAGATGACGCCAGCAACTTGGCATGAGGGTTTAGAGCCCAGGCTGTGCTCCACTGTGGGAGTGACAGGCTAAGATGCACAAACCCACTTCAACATTGACAAATCATAGGGCCCAGGACGCATTTCACATTGACTCCCACCCTAACACCATCCAGGCTCTCAGCCTGGGCTTCTGTTCCTAGGGGCTACAGGGCAGCATTCCTCCACAATGGCCTGATTAACAGAATTCCTTTCCCGGTCCCATCTTTTGCCCAAGACTCTTCTTCTACGTAGCGAGCATGGGGTCCTGTGTGTAGGGCTGGGAGAAGTGACTCTCAGGGAACAATCACATCAGAGCCGTGCCCTTCCGTTGTGGAGCAGCCCTTCCCAACAGCGGCCTCAAGAACTCCTAAGTGTCCTCCTGAGTAGCAGGGAAGCCTGCTCATCGTGAAAGGGAACTGGGAAGAGCTCAAAATAGTTCAGTCCCACCAGGTCAGCCCAGCCAAGGTCACTTCCACACAGACTAGAGAAAAGACTCCAGCCAGAGAAGTAATGGAGAAGTTCAGACCCAGCTCACAGCCCATCGGTCCATCCCCGCCCTGGGGCCTGGGACCTGAGACCTGGGGCCTGGCTGTCCCAGGTCGGGGTGGACCAATGGGCCGTGAGCTGGGTCTGAACAGCCTTAAGTCTTGTCCAACAGGGGTCTGGGTGTCTGGTGTCCCAAAGGGTGGAGCTTGAAGGAAGAGGATGAGACTCTCCCCTTCTCCTGCCTGGAGGATTGATGACAGCTGAGAGCTGACACGTGGCTAGATCTGGCCTAGGCCTCCCTGCAGCCTAACAGCGAGCCTCCCTGTTCTTGGTGAGAAGTGAGCACAGGCACAGCCATGGAAGCCACTGGAGACCCTTTTTCTGGCCATCTTGGGTTACCTCGTGTCACCGCTCACCTCTCACCCCTCTGAGCCTATCTGCTATCAGATCAGCCAGCCCCACACCACCACACCAAGCCGTCTGAGAATCAGCATTCTTCAGACTTGACTTTCCCCAGGGGAAAAAAAAAAATCCAATCCATTCAACTTCCCTCTCAAAAGGGTCTGCATCGCCAGAAGCCACTCGCCCCTCCCAGGGAAGGGCCTGACAGCAGGCCGAGAGCCGCGGCAGAAGAGCAACTCCCTGCCTCCCCACCGCCCTGGAGACCAGGGTGGCATAAAAGCTCCAGTGACAAGAAAACATAATCCCGTACTGCGAGGTGTTGAGTGATTCTAGAATGAGGTTGAAAGGAGATCTGAGTCACTCGGGGGCCAGCCTCTCTCGCACGGTGAATAATTCAGGCTGCCTGTGTTGTGGGGCCCTGGATCACAGGGCTGGCCACAGCGGGAAGTCAGGCGGAATGCCGTCCCCATCCCGCGGGACCTTTTCCTCCCTGCCACTGTGTAGCCTTGGGCAGACCAGCCCTTGTTGACCTTGTCCCTTTGCCACATATAAAGAGAATTCTCAGGGCTCCTTTCACCCTGACAGCTGCCTGGCGTTGCCTTCATTCACACTTCCTCCCCTTTTTGGTAAATGGAGGGCTCAGTCTGCCTATATGCAGGAGGGGTTGGACCCACTCCCCAAAGTCTCTTCCAGCACCGCCTCCCAAGAGCCCATCAGGTCCTCTACTGAGAGTTGGGAAAGCGGAGGCATAAGGAGCGTAAGAGATATCTCCAAGCTGACCCAGCTCCTGGCCGAGGCCAGTCAACGGGGCAGTTCCCCATGGGAGCAAAAGGGCTTGCCACAGTCTGTGAAACACAGGCCGACAAGCTCAGACTGACAAGCTCAGGCACCCGTGAGGCTGTTTAAGACTCAGCAGGCCTGCATTCCAGCAGAGCTCTTCTCTTATCGGGGACCCCAGCAAGGTCACAGAGACTTACCTGGGGGAGGTAGAACAACTGTCGAGGCCTCCAACTCCAGGTCTAACCACTCAGCACTCAGCGGTGACTCTGACTGGTAGAGACACTGTCACCAGGCGTGACCCTGGCTTCCCAGAACGTAGCCTCGGGTATCCCAGGAAGATCTGGCCTAGGCCTCCCTGCAGCCTGAGTGTTGCTAAGGCCCCATATGGTGCTACCTAAAGTCACCTCGGCACACCCACCCCACCCGCACCCTCCTCCGGGGCCAGGGGTGTACTCACAGGAGACCTGCCTCCACTGCAGGGCGAGCCTGCCCCTCTGCTCAGGGCTGCTGCCCGGCGCCAGCATGGTGAGGCCCACGGCTCTCTGGGCCCTGTCGCTCTGGGGAGAGAGGAGCCCCTGGGTGCACCGCCCGTCAGTCCTGAGGGAGGGAGGAGCACTGAGCGCAGGCCGGCGCAGGAGCCCCGTTCCAGCCCAGGGGTTAGGGAGAGGGCCCGGGTGTCTCTTTACACTCCTCATGCCCTCTCCTGTACCTCTCAGTTATGATTCCCTGCGTGGGGGAAGAAGAGGAGCCAGGGAGCTGAAGGAGAGGAGCCGGGAAGCCTTCAACTCCCTGGGGTGGGGGCGGGACAGGCTTCGGCATTCCAGGAGCCCGAGGGTCAGGCACAGCGCTGCAGGGCTGGGGGCGCACCCGAGTGCCCACCCAGCCTCCTCTGCCTTCTTGTTGATCACTCAAATGTTTTCATGACAACCTGGTCTCCCATCTGGGCATTCCTTGAGTTATAGGTGGAGAAACTGAGTTGTCTCTGCAAGGTGAGCAGAGTAGGGTCACAGGCCACAGCTGTCACCTGTCCCTGGAGGCGCCCCTCACCTGGGTCCCAGTTTCTCCAGCCCCACCACAGCTCACCATGGCCCCAGGGAGGCAGGGGCCAGGCCCTTGGCAGCTGCAGTCGCGTACGGTGTGAGCCACTGGACGGCCTGCCGCTTCCCCCTGCACCACCGCCGCCCGCGCAGAGGTGAACAGCAGCGCTCTGTCTTCCGCCAGCCGGGCTATAATAAGACTCATCAGCTCAGGGGTTCATGCTGCGGCAGCTGCTAGGAAGAGACGGGGACACAGAGGAGAGGTGAGATCTCAGAGCAGGGGCGCTGAGGCAGCCGGGGTGCAGGAGCAGGCTTCCTTCTGAGGGGACAAGGGAGCACTTACCCTTTCTAGGGTCTGCCCCCCAGTGTCTCCCAACTGGGACACAGGATGTGTGCTGGGGTCTCCACTTCCTTCCAGATGGGAGGCCCAGGCTGCCAGCCCATCAGAGACGGGGACAGGGTACTGGTATGTGTTTACCTGCTGCAGCTGGCAGGGGCGGGGACGGGTGGGGAAGGAGGGAGGATGCCCACACCCCTCTCCATCGCCCTCCACGGGCTCCCTGCGTCAGCCCACAGCTCCAGGCGGCTCCAGCCTCTGACCTTCCTTGGTTGCCAGATTTGTCCCTGGGTGACTCCGGGTTGCAGCCTGCCTCTCCCTGCCCCCATGGGCCTACATAATTCTGGGAGCCCAGGAGACAATATCAGAGTGAAAAAGACAGGCCCGGAGGTAGATGGAGTTGCCAGGAAGCATCAGTGCTGAGCCCAGAATCTCTGCCTGTTTGTGCAGGTTTCCACTCGGGCGTTAGGGTCCTGCTGCAAACCCTGTTGCCCCCGTCTTCTCCCCTCAGCCCCCTCAGCCCCTCCCTCCTTGGGTGCTCCTTAGGCAGCCACAGCAGTGCCCAGTTAGAACAGGACAGTCAGCTCTGACTCGACTCGGCTGCCCTCTCGGCTGCCTTTCCTCCCCCTCCCCCACACAGTAAGGGTGCCAGTCCGCCAAGGGCCCCGCAGGCGCTGGCAGAGGGGTCACAAGACTGGGCACAAGTGTGGGATTGCAGGCAGCCCGGGACCCCCCACGATTTAGCCTTCGGGAGGACCCACGTCCCTGGCATGAGGGGTGGAGGAGGCCCTGAGGGTGGCGATGTCATGGTTCTCTAACCACTGTCTCAAGGCCAGGCCCAAGTGGGCTCCTGGTGCCAGTTGGCAGGGGTGGGGGTTCTGGGTTCAAATCTCTGGCCAGTTCTTTAAACAAACTGCTTAAACCCTCTGGGCCTCAGCTTCTTTATGTCTAGAAATGGTGACCGCAATACCTGCTTGGTGGAATTTCTATGAGGATCAGTCTAGTGAAGGGAAGAGAGTTGCCACACTCAGTGCACATCACCATGGAAATCCAGGCAGAGGCTCCTGCTCCAAGCTTGGACTTGAGCCCAAGACAGGCATGAGGGAGCAGCAGTTCCTCCCTCCAAGGGAGAGGGTGTCAGCAGCAGGTCGGTGTGATGGCTTTCTTTCCCGATCCCACCAACCTCACATGTGAGGTTATTTCTCGTTCCTGAGCACCCCGGGCCTGTGGAGTCTATGTATTTCTGCCCCACACCTATGGCCCTCGCAGACCTGCCTTCAAACAGCAGCGTCCACGCTGTCTGTCCCTCAAGCCCTGACCTTCAGCACAATCTCTCTTACTCAATCAAGAATGCCCATATCGAGAGCTCACAGTCCACGGCCACCCAAGGCATAGAGATGATGATCACTTGCCCCAGGTCACACGGTAAATAAGGGACTGGATTGCAGGTTTCGGAACCAGGCTGCCCATCACTCCCTGGCGACTGTCACCGGGCAGTGGCCCTTTCAGGGAGATACTTATGTGTGCACAGAGCAAGGCACACACACAGGCCTCCCAGACATGTGCTTGGAGCTCTGTACACAGCACGGATGCACACACACCCACAGAGAGCTGTGCAGCTAGGCATGTGCTAACATACATGGGCCCACATCCCTGCACACATGCACACGCACCTTGCTGGCAGCACTCCAGCACTTCTCAAATGCCAACACTCAGGCAACCGAATGAGATGCCTATAAGTTCCCAAGTGCCCCCAGCAGACATACGTGGAAGCCACCTCCAGCCTGGAGCTAAGGTCTAGAGAGAACCACTGCAGGGCAGCCCCTAACCCATGAGATACTTCCTATGCTCAAGGCCCATGTTGAGGCTGGATGCCCCATCCAGGCATCTGCTCCCACTCCTTCCGGCTTGCTGCAGGCAGATAGATAGTGGAGAAGCCCTCCCACCCTAGCTCAGGCCAGTTTCCACCTGAGGCTTCTGCCTCCCCTGGTAGGCTCCTGTTTTGCCTCCCACCCCACCCTTTCCTGTCCCTCAGTGTCTCCCACACTGTGAGCCCAGGGGTTAACCAGCAAACAGGCTGGCGAAGGTGGCTTCTTGTGCAGGTCTGGAGGTCCCATCTCCAGCCTCGAATGGGATGTCACCTGCACAAGCCAGTCAAGTCCCCACCATGCAGACGCACAGGTGTTGTCTTGCAAGGTGGCAGGACACTGTTGATCCTGGTATTGTCTAGAGAAATGTGATGCAAACAGGGCCCGCAGGTCCATGCGAATATGCCCCTTGCTCTCTGAGCAGCAAATCCTGCTTTCCTGGGTCCCTTGGGCTTCCTCCTGGACACCAGGACCTTCCCAAGAGCGAGAAAAACAGCGCAGCTCACAGAGGACACCAGTCATACGCGTGTGGCGTCACAGAAGGACTCCTAGGGAGAGGTGGGGCTGCAGCCAGCACTCCCTAGTTCCTGAGCCTCTGCCTACCAACACCTCCATCCAAAGGGCCCCTTCCCACCCCCAGAAAAGTGGAGCCTCCTTAAGGAAAGGGGGTGACCTACATTGGGAAGCTGGGAGAGCAGCTGCTGCGGCAGGCGCTGACAGCTGCTGAAATAAATTCACAGTCTGGGAGGGAAGTCCCTACCCAGGGTGCAGCATGGCGGACAGCGAGATCTCCTGTCTCCAAGTCCCATGGCCTCATCCACTCTGGATGCTGGGCCTGCTCCTGACCCAGTCCTAGAGACAGGGAGACCAAAGATGAGGGGCTAGGCCTCCATAGAATCCCTGGCCTCCCTTCCAGAGAGAGCCAGGATGGGAGAATGAGGCTGAGGAGCTCAAAGCAGTCCAATGAGGAACTCTGGAGGGCCAGAAACACGGGCCTTTGAGTGTAGCCCATTGCAACTCAAAGTGCGGTCCATGGATCAGCAGCATTGGTCTAGCTCGGGAGCCTTGTAAGAAGGCAGGCTCAGGTCCCACCCAGAATGACTGAGTCAGAATCTGCATTTTAACAAGATCCCCAGGTGGTTTTCATGCATATTCGAGTTTTATGCTATGAGGCCGGGCACTTCTCAGCAGGGCGAACGGTCACCGAGGAGACCGTGCTGGCCTGTCCCTGAGCCTCCAGGACCCACTGAGAGGTTAACTGGGACCTGGGGAGAAAAAATTACCACAGTCACAAACCTGTGTAGTTTTCTTAATCCTTGTAACAACTCTCTGGGGTTCGTGTTCTTGTTACTATCATTTTGCAGATGTAGGAAACTGAGGCAACAGAAATTAATTAACTCGCCTAAAGTTAGGCAAATGGAATCATATGGATCTGAGCCCGAGCTCTCTGGCTCCTAACTCAGTTGTCTGTCTGCTTACACGTGGGGGTTACTTGTGCAGGAAAGGCACAGGTAGGAAAGGAAGACATCGCCTTTCCTCGGAACAGCCCTCTGCAGTGTCCACGGCAGTGCCTGATCCACTCTCGCTGGAGCTGAGAAGGCAGCTGTTTTTGTCCCCACTGCCCTGATGAAGGAACAGACTTTGTGACTTGCTGGACTGAGATGCAAGCAAGCCAAGTTCTCCTCTTCCCAGCCTCCCTTCTTGAAGTCCTGGGAGGCCCAGATCTTACAGAGGGTGGAGGGGGCTTTCTAGAAACCTTTCTGGCTGGGGGTTGTGTGCTGAGGTGAGGGGAGTAGGCCGGAGCTCTGCTGTGGGGAGTCAAGGCTGGGGAGGCCATGGGGAGCAAGAGGCCCCAGTAGGAGCAGGGGGTTCCACGTGCAGAGCTGAGTGGGCTGCAGCCACCCCTAGAGACTGGGGGTGGGAGCTGCCTCCCTGCTAGCGCCCCACCCGGCCCCTCAGAGCATGGAACAGCCGGCACGCACTCACTCACTGCAGAGAGCTAGGTTGGGACGGCAGGAGCCTGGACCGCTCCATGCACCTGCCCCTTCCATTTCTCCTCAGATGGAGGTTAATTAATCTCGTCTCAGACTCTAGCTAGAAACCTCCAGCACACTCACCACAGACCTGGTGTCCGCGCCCTTCCTCTCACGCTTCTGCTCATGTCTATCCCTCCACATCAAGCATCCAAGGCATGCAGCCAGATAATGCCCATCGGGCCTCCACCTCTGAATTCCTGACTCCTGGGCCGTCACGCTAGCCCTAAGGTGCACCCACTCCCCTGGCATCTCCCCTTGGTCAAGGGTCCCTGACTCAAGACAAGGCCTCCACACCCCTCAGCATGGAAGAGTCACAGGACTCAGGGGTAAAAGGGCCATTGGCAGCCTACTCAGCCACCCCCTTCACTCTGCAGAGGGCCAGAGAGAGGCAGAGCCAGCACTGGGCCCACGCCCTGGGCCTGCAGGGGCAGTGCCCTTCCGCCAACCCCAGGAAGGCTGAGAGGGAGCCCGGAGAGTGGGCAGCCAGAGCCCTGGGCCAAAGACAGCCCGAGATTCCATATGCCTAGGACGCAGGGAGGCCGTCTAGACTGGGCTTCCCTTGCTGCTGCCCATCTGGGCACCCAGGCCCGCTAGGACACATGCTCGATCTCTTTCCTGCCCATCACCCCCATCACACACACTGCCCAGGCAGCAAGGAACTAGGTTTTTACAATCTCTATATTTGTACTTGGAACAGCCATATGCCCTCCTGGTTCATTTTAAAACACATGCCCCATCCTCACCCCCAGCCTCCTGCACCCCCGTTTTCTTGTCAGATATTCCCCATCTCAAACAGACCCTCTGGGAAGCACAGCAGAGAAGCCTCCTGAGTGACTCCTCATGGGAGCTGCTCCCTGACATGAGGGAGGCTCAGGTGTCCACTGGGCCCTGGGGCTGGGCTCAGGGTGGTGTCCCCAGGCAGGGCGCAGGGGAAGCCTGGCTGGGGGAAGAAGGAGGAAGACCAGAGGGTCAGACGGCCTCTATGCTGGCTCCTTCCTCCTCTGCCCATCCCCAGAGCTCCCAGACACCCCCAACCATCACATACACGCCGTCCCCTCCTCCTTCCTACACTGCCCACTGAGGCCAAAACAGCCCAGAGGCGGCCCCTGGGCTCTGGTGCCTGGGAAATGGGAGCAGGATTTGCTCCTCCTGGGCCCAGACAAGCTTCCGTCAAACCCCAAAGACACCAGATCGGCAACTTAAGCAGCCTCTCTCCTTCCCCCTCCCCACGGGCCTGGCTTTCCTGGTCTCCCTCTTTTGGCAGTGCTGAGACTTTCTTTCTGCCGGTGGGGAGGTGGGGGTGGGAAGAGCTGGGCTCTTCTTGGCAGCTCGGAAGCTGCTGTCGGGTTTCCCTACCAGCTGGACTTCCCCCGCCTCAGCTCCACGTGCTTGACTCCCTCCCCGCCCCCACCTGAGGCAGTTATCTAAGCTGCAGGGGTGTCATCTGAGTCACAAAGAGGCACTGCCCAAGTAGCCCTGACAGCCAGGTGCCAACACCCCCCAGAAATGTGGACAGCTTGGGGGTAGGAGAGAGACAGAGCCACCAACTGGAAGCCAGCCCCGGACCTGCGGGGAGGTGTAGGAATATGAACTTCTGACTCCTGGTCAGGCTGCTCCCCTCTCCAGCACTGTTCAAATGGGCCAGGGGGATTGGGAGTGACTGTCCTGCTCTACTCAGGGGGTCCATGCCCCTGCCTGGGTCAAGAAGCCAGGCAGGCCTGGCCCCGCTGTGTACCCCCAACCCAAGCTCAGTGCACAGCCCCCCCTAAGGCTCCCTGACCCATTTGCAGATGAACGGTTGGGTGTACAGCCGCGGGACACCCCAGCAGGTTCTCGCAGGCCTGATTTTCCTGCCTTGCCCTTGGGCTAACAGGGAAGGGCTGCAATACTCCTCTCTCTTGCCCACTCCCAGCCTCACCCTCACCAGGGAGGCTTCATGCACAGCCAAGTGGACCGATGCTCATCTGGGGGAGGGTTCCTCCACACCCTTGTCCAAGGACAGTCACCTGCAGGCAAGCTATGGGGAGGCCCAGGCCCTGGGTCTGTGCCCATGCCTCTGACACCCAGGCCCTCCACCCTGCCACCCTCCACCCCAAGCCTTCCTCTGATCTGGCCCTGTCCCCAGCACCCGGCTGCCATCCCACCTGCTTCCCATGACCCCTGAGTTTCTTGGGGCTGTCTGTGCAGAGCCGGGCACAACGACAGCACAAGGCTCTTGGCTGCTTCTTCCGTGCTGCAGGGACCGTTTCTCTGCCACCCGGGACTGTCATCTGGCGCCAGCGCTGCCCTCCTCCCCACTTCCCAGCAGAATCCACAGCTCTTGTCCCCAGCGCTGTGGGCTCAGAGTTCCCGGTGTCGTGCACCTTTGGGATGCTCTGGTGCCTGAGCCTGAGCTGCTTCTTGGCCCCAGCAATTGCCCCAGGGTAGGAAGCAACTGCAGCTATTCCTGCAGGGCAGAGATGGCCGGTCCCCACTTCACATGCCCGGACCACCCCCCGTCCCCACCAACCCTCCATTCCTTCCTACCAGTCACTTGGCACTCACCGTCTTTACTCTGACCGCAAACGCCTTCAATCAGGTGGCTCTCAACCCTCCAGTAAGACCCTCCTGGGATTCCTAGAGAAATCCAGACACCACCGGCAGGCAGAGCGCAGTGGGCACTGATGCCAGAGTCTCCACTCAGCGGGAGCAGGGGCTGGCACGCAGCACACAGCACCAGGAGGTGGAATGCTGGCGGCAGGCAGGGGACTGCTGGGTCAGTCACAAACTGAGAAGGAAAGAGAGGGATGGAGGGAGAGAGAGGAGAGAGGGAAGAAAGGGGTGAGGGAGGAGAGCGCGCGTGTGCGCGAGCGACGAGCCAGAGCAGAGCGGGGAGTGACAGCTGGGGTGCATCTGTGATGACAGCGGCAGCAGCACACACAGGCACACAACAGAGGTGGCTCGGCCGCGAGGGCAGTGCTCACCCTGGCCACGCTCACGTTTCAGTGGAAAAAGGCGCCTGTGGATGAATCGCTGCCGACCGCAGGGAGGAGGAAAGCTGTTTCACCACCACCTCCATCTTCCATCCTGCGCCTCCAGGCTCTCCCTCACCACCCCCCCCACCGGCTGCACCTGTCTTCTGTGCCTCTCTCCTCTCTTCCCTTCCATCTGGGAAAGAGGGACAGGCGCAGACACTGAGCAAGCGGCTGCCTTTTGTTCCCATTGAGGCCCCCCCGGGAAGCTGGTCTTTCTCCTGTTTTAGAGACATGCGAGGCAGAGTCTCCCATCCTGCCTGAGAGAAGGAAAAACCGAACCCTCCTCTCAGTCATACAAAAGAAGGGTGCACAGGGATGTCCATGTGCCAGATGGCCCTACAGGAAAGGGCCCTGAGCCCCCACAAAGCCAGGGATCACATGGTCATGCAGAGGTCACTGAGCCTCAGGGTCTGACCACCCCAGGCCAGGACTACTTTAGGAAGCAGAATACCAGAGTTGGCAGCTGGGAGCTTGGGCACAGGGCAGCCTGCAGCAGCTGCTTGCAGACCTTTCTCAGTGCCAGGGACGAGCTTGGCTTCTCAGGGCTCCTTGCTCTTATCTGTGATGGGTCAGGCATGCGAAGGGAAGAGACTGTCATTCAAGAACTTGGAGGCCTCTTTCTTAACCAATCAGGACAAAGCAAGTCAGAAAAATTGATATCCTAAGAGATGGGAAGTGGCTGATCTGAAGGCCAAGTGAGTCAGGGACCAACCTAGAAGGAAGCCAGGGCCCCCCCCCAGCCTGGAGCACGAACCCTAAATCCCCCTTCCTTTGCGTCCACTGCCTGTAGACAGATGAAGCAGTGTGCTAGCAATATATCACCGTGTCCTATGTCCCTCTTCCATTTTGCCTGCTTTCCTGGGAGGATTCATAACCAGGACTGGGGTGGGGGTAGAGGAACCCCCTGGACTCAGGATGTCCCTAGAAGGATGCTCCTGCACACTCCTTTCCGTCTGTTCTGCTGGGCCCCCGGGCAGCACAAGGCTTCAGCTGCAGTGTCTTTTCTCTCTGGGGAATCCCCTGCCTCTCACCTCTCATGTTGGTGCCTCCCACACATCCCACTTTCAAGCTAAGGAGGCTCCCACCTCCCCATAAACACACTTCCTGCTTCTCCATCTCCATGAAAGCGTGGCCTTCCCTGAAAGCGTGGCCTTCCCTGGGCCTGCAATGCTCTCCCGCCCTTAGGTGGCTTCCCCCTTCCTTAAAATCTCAACCAGAATGTCACCTGCAAGGCGACGTTTCCCCAGAATAGCACAGGACTGGCCCTGCTCCTCCTCTGATCTCTGGTATTCTCTTTGGGCCACCCTCACATTGTGCAGAGGCTTTCCGTGGTCTGCTTCATCTCCTTCCCGACACAGAGCTGTTCAAGCAGAGGGACCGGCCTCACCTGTTCCGTGTCCTTCAGGCCCCAGCACCTTTGTGTCAACTGAGTGAGGAATGGAGGACATGAAAGAGCTCAAGACTGGGCATCAGGGGACCCAGACTCCAGACTCTGTTGCTCAGTGACTAGCTAGCTAGTGAGTTCACTCAGCAGCCCTGGGCCTTGCTGGCTGGGATTCCTGCCCTGCAGAATGAGGAGATGGGTTGAGATCTCTGGTCTCCCTTCTGGCACTGGCCTTCTGTGACCTAAGTATTCACTGTGCACCTGCCGGGTCCGCAGCATGTGTTACAAAAGATGATCCCTCTCATGCCCCACAGTCCCCATCCCGTGCAACACACAGTCTCCCGGTGAGGTTTTCAAGACAGAGGAGGAGGAAAGAGAAGTAGATACAAGGGCTGGGAGGGCAAAGCTGGAGCTTCTGACTCCTGGCACCACAGCACTCAACAGTGTGCAAACTCATATGTTCATGTGCATGCTATGTGTGTGCATGTGTGTGTACGTGTGTGCATGTGTATGGTGTGCATGCATGTGCAGGTGTGTGTGCATGCATGTGTGTCTGTGTGTGCATGTATGTGTGTGTGCATGTGCAGCTGTTTGGTTTTGCCATCTGTGATGACACAGCAGCACCAAGGTGACAGTCTGCGTGCAGAGCAAAGATGTACATCTTGATAAGCCGCTTGCCGGCCTGGCCTTATTGAGGCTCTTTGTTATGTTGTCGGCCAGCGGAGCTGAGCTGAGATCTTACAGGAAAGCTGCATGGAGGAAGGCACGAAATCAATGTGGAGAGGCAGGCCAGAGAGGGAAGGCAGGGGACAGCCCGGAGAGGGAGGACAGGAGGGAGGGAAGGGGTTCAGGCCAGCTGGGGCAGGAAGGGGTCTGAGATTTGTCTTCCTCTTTCAGGTCACGACAGACCCCCTGGGGACCAACGTCGGGGTCTAAAACAGGAGCCCAGCATGCACAGGCATGAGGGAAGTTTTCCTGATAACTCCCAGGAAAGCAACCGGAAAAGCCGAGTGCCTTGCATTCCCTCAGGCCCTTGGCCTGAATTTCTCTTCACCGAAAGGTGTGAGCTTGTCTGCAAACATAATATCATAAGGTGTTGTCTCCTACACACAGCTGGCTAGCAGGAGATGATGGGAGGAAGGGCAGTCCTCCCACAAGTAGCCACTCACCTGAATGAGCAGAGCAGGGATCCTGGGGGAGAAGACTCGGTTCCCTGGGTGTCTGGAATGGAAAAGCACAACTTGGGTTGTGGGACAGGAGTTGATAGAAGGATTCAGTATGATGCAAGCCAAAGGGTGCAAGCAGCTGGGCACCGCAGAACACTGTTGACTCACTGGTAAATATATTTCCGTGCCTCACCGCCTTTACTCCCCATACCACATCTTGTCTTCAACATCCTACAGTTCTTGCCATAAGGAAGTTCTTCTTCGTGTCTCACTTAAATCCCCATTCCTCAGTGGATTGCCTCCGAGGTCTTCAAGGGACCCAGAGCACAGCTAAAGCTCCAGGATCTCAAGTTCAGGGACAGTGAGAAGGCACAGCAAAATGGAGAGGAAGGAGATCAGCAAGGCCCCTGAAGCTTGGAGGGAAGGGACAGTGAGACCTGCTAGAATTCTGCTTCCCTGTCAAGTGGCTGGCTCAAATTGAATTAGCTTACATAGCTCAAGAACAATGTATGGAGCCACACTGTGATAGGAACGGGTTCTAGGTGCTGGGCATCAAAACTCAATCCCCTGCCTGGTATTAGCCCCAGACAGACAATAAATGAGAAATCAAATAGATGAACAAATCATGTCACTTAGAAAATTAAACAAGTAATGAGATAGAGAGTGAAAGGTGGTGGCGGAGGGGGAACCTGCTTTATCTCGGGAGGCCAGGGACAGCCACTCTAGGAGATGATGTTGGGCTGAGACCTGATCATGGGAAGGAGCCAGCCATGTAAAATTCTAGGGGAAGAGCATTCCAGGAGGAGAAAACAGTTGGTACAAATGCCCTGGGGTGAGAATGAGCTTAATATGTTTGAGAGATGAAGTGTTTCTGGTTGAAATGAGAGAAATCAGCAGGGCCAGTTCATGTGGCCATCTTACAAGTTTAGATTTTAAGATCAATGGGGGCCAGGTGCGATGACTCACGCCTGTAATTTCTGAAGTGTTCAGCACTTTGGGAGACTGAGGCGGGTAGATCACTTGAGGTCAGGAGTTTGAGACCAGCCTGGCCAACGTGGTGAAACCCCATCTCTACCAGAAATACAAAAATTAGCTATGCATGGTGTCACATGCACCTGTAATCCTAGCTACCCGGGAAGCTGAGGCAGGAGAAACAGTTGAACCCGGGAGGCAGAGGTTGCAATGAGCTGAGATCATGCCACTGCACTCCAGCCTGGGTGACAGAGTGAGACACCGTCTCAAAAAAACAAAACGAAAAAGAGCAATGGGATGACATTAGAGGGTTTTAAGCCAGGGAGTGGTGTGATTCGATCTTCAGAAAGATCACTCTTGCGGCTTTGTGGAGAATGGATTAGAGAGAGGTGGGGTGGAAAGCGGTGGACAGCTCGGGGGTGCTTGCATTAATCCAAGTGAGGGCAATGTTGGCTTGGCCAAGGGTGGTAACCGTGGAGATGGAGGGAAGCGGACAGATTTATAAAATGTTGGCACTAAGGTGTGCAGACCTTAGATGGGAGGAGGGAAAATGATAGCAATCAGGTAGAAAATGTGTTGTGAAATGGAGACGTCTCAAGCAGGGTCAGGTTTGGGGAAGAACATGGCAAGTTCAAAGTGAGAGGTGAAGCCAGCTGGACTTCTTGGGTCTAGTGGGGACTTTGAGAACTTTTTTATCTTACAAGAGGATTGTAAAACACACTCATTAGCGTTCTGTGACCCAAGGGCAGAGGACATGCCAATAGGCGGTTGCAATACCCTACATTTCGCAAAGGACACCAAGGCAAGACGCACAGCTTGCCTTGGAGGAGCTCGGAATGGAACCAAGTGGGGGAAAATCTGCTCTGTGCCCTGCTCCCCCCATTTCTGCCCAAGGAAACTCAAAACCTACACCCCCACCCTCTCCAGATTCCCCATGTGAGAATCATAGAATTTCTTCCAGCTCAGAAATCTCATGATTCTATGCGACTTGACACTGAGCCATCCAATGGAAAGGCAGAGTCTCATTCTAGGAACAATGTGAGACCTCTTTGACCACGGAGGCCAAGGGCAGGATGGAGGAAACTCTCTTCCATCCCAAAGAGTGGGTCGTTCTGAACACTGGCATGATTCACTCTGATGATCCTCTTTCATTCAGCCTTTTCTGAAAGAAATCTGTCTAAAATGAATATCTAGGGTGGCATTATAAGGGAAAAGAAGGAGAAGAGACTGAGGGGTCCCTGCAACCTTAGAGGGGCACATGAGCAGGAGGAGGAGCATGACCGTGCTAGGCCCTGAGCACACCTCACCTGCTGCTGTGCACTGTGTCTGCAGCTCTCACCTTTGTCATGAGCCAACAAATGGGTCTACCCATCCCCTTCCAGCCCACTCCTTCCAGCCACCTGGACCTCAGAGCAACAAAGACACCCCCAAAGAACTCAAATGTTCCCATATCATAGGACCTGTTCAAGAAGGCCAGCCAGCCAGGGTACCACCCCAGGATTGCCGGGAGACTCCAAGGGAGGGGAGGGGCCTCTCAGGGCCTCGGTTTCTTCATCTGCAAACTCAGATTAGCTCCAGAATAACACTGTCCAAAACAGTGGCCAACAACCATACGTGGCTATTTAAATTTAAGTTAATTAAAATTAAAATGTTTTAAAATGCAGGTCCTCAGGCGTGCTAGCCACACTCTGAGTTCTCAGTAGCCACGTATGGCTACTGGCTACTGTTTAGGACAGCACAGCTGTAGGCCATCTTCATCATCTTAGAAGGTTCAGTGGGTAAGGCTTAGGACAGGGGTTCCCTAAATATGGTGCCGGTACTAGCAGCATCGGCCACCCCTGGGAACACTTCAGAAATTCTCAGGCCCACCCTGGAGCCCCTGAAGGAGAAACTCTGGGGGTGGGGTTCTAACAAACCTTCCAGGCGATTGTGATGCACGCTGAAATTTAAAAACCAAGGCTCTAGTCTGGAGTGACAGCCTCACACATTATCTCACTTGAGCCTCAACAATCTTATGCTCCTTCTGCCCTTCTAGGGGAAGTAGAACTGTGACTCATCTTGCAGCTGAGAAGACAAAATTCAAAGATCACAACCCTGGAAAACGCAGGGCTGGACCTCTGGCCTGTCACCCTTCCCTGCTCTCATTTTACCCATCAAATCTCTCTAAGATCATTCCAGATTGAAAAAACGAAAACACAATTCTGTATCTCTGTGCCGTATTGGAACTCCCGCCAGCTGGGTACTGGAGAAGTAGGAATGATTGTGATGGACACAGCGTAATGGCTAAGAAGACACATCTGCTCACGTTTCACAGATGAGGAAACTGGAGCCTGAGTAGAGAGCGGCTTGCCTGTGCCCGCCGCTCCTTCCCGACCGCCAGGACTCAGTCCAGGTCGAGAGGAGGCAGGTTCAGGGATAGGTAGGCCCAGGCTGCAGTCCTGCTTCTGTTATTAACAAGCTGGTGACTTGGGCAAGCCATGTGACTCTGAAAAGCCACCATTTCTTCAGCTTGGAAAGTCAGAATAATAATAGGACTGGCCTGCTGTGGGATTCAATACACTCATGCATGTGAGGTGCCGGACACGTTCTAAGCGCCCAGCGCAGTTTTGATATTATTATACCAGACACTAGGAAGCTGGCCTAGTTTTGAAATTCTTCTTCTTTTCAATATAACCTGCCTCTTCTTTCTATTCGTTGGCCCCAAGTTTTCCTGGAGCTCTTTGTCCCAGATTTCTCTTGATATGTAAGCACTCGTTTGGGTTCTCCAAGCCTATTTGGGAACCAGAAAGGCAAGGGTGGCCCTTGTAAGCAGTCATCAAAAGAGAACTCTTTGCCGGCTGGTGGTGCCTGTAGTTTCCTGGAACCTGCCTGCAGCCCCGGACAAATCCGATCCTGGCTTTGAGCTGGAAAAGAGCCTCCTTATAAAGCGGGGAAGAGCCTGAGCAGGCAGAGGGTGTGAAAGAAATGGTTACACCAGGTTCAGATCCAAGGAGCCCATGAGTTGCTAGGGCAATGGCCCTGAATTCCAGTCTCCGGGCGCCACTCTTGGTCATGTGATTTGGTCAAAAGGGTGGGTCTCTCTGGCCTCTATATTCCCATCTACGGGAAAGGGGAGACTGAGCTGTCCCATCCACCGGCCTTGAGTTCCCAGAGATCTAGGATGAATCTGCTCTCATTGTTCTCTGGAACGGGAGCCTCATCGCTGCTGGGCTGCCGTCTCTCTTCTTCCCCCACCCCTCCCGCTCCCCAGGAACCTCAGTGGCACTCTGCCCTCTGACTCAGTCCTGCCGTCTGCTGCTGTCTCTCTCCTCAATCCCGGCGGAAGCACCTCCTCTCTTTAACTCGACTCTGTTTTTTTCTCTCCCTGTCTCTTCCCTGGCCTTCCCCTCTCTCTTCCTGCCCTGTAGCCGTGGGCGTCCAAATGAAGCTGGAATTCCTCCAGCGCAAATTCTGGGCGGCAACACGGCAGGTAGGTGTCAACGCGGCAGGTAGGTGTGATGTCAGGCCAGGTCAGGTGGGGAACTCACCGTGCTTCCCTGGGTGTAGACCCTCCGCATCCCCTTGGATGCTCCACAGCCTTGAGACTCTCAGGATGCCCTCCCAGCCCCCTCCCGCTTCTCAGCCCCTCACTCCCCAGCCTGCAGGCCGGGCCTCAGCGCTGGTCCCCAGCCCCTCCCAGCCCAGTGCTGGGGGGCACGACCCAGAGTCACCCCCTCTCGCCATCCCAAAGTCACTGGCTCGCCTCCCCCCTGCAGAAGGAGAGCCATCTCACTCCACTCTCCAAAGTCCAGGGTCCGGGCCCTGATGGCTGGCAAGAGATGCCAGAGATGACAGCGGTTTCCGGCCGAGAACTCCCAGCTCTGCCTGGCCTGGTCCTGTCCGTTCTACTGGCTCCTTTCCCCTCTGCTTCCCCAGAGCCCTCAGGTCCCTCTGGGCTTCTGAGCTGCCCCCATCACCTCCCTCAAGCTCCCTCAGCCCCAGTGTCCTGCAACGCCGACCCCCTCGGCCCCCATCACTCATTGCTGTGGCCTGGCTTTGGGCAAGTGCAAGGAGCCCAAGAATGAATGGGGAGGGATGGAGGGCAGGGGGCTGCGGTCACCCTCCGCCTCACCGGACAGCCAGTGCAGAGTCCACAAAGCCCCCTCCCCACACCAGCATTGAGGCCCGGGGGCTGCAGGGCCTGCACCTCTAAAAGGGCTACCTGGGCCACTCCACCAGCCAGGGCCTGCACCATGCAGCACCACAGGCCACATGCCACACACACAGAGCTAACACACACCGTACGCATGTACCCTCCGCATACAGACACACATGCACACACCTCACACATGTGCTCTCCGCATACGACACACACCCCACACCCCACACACATGCCCTCTGCATACAGATACACACCCCATGCACACATGCACACACACTGCAAACGTACCCCACACACAGTGCTCCCACTTACACGCGCCATTTCTACCACACACATGCATGCGGTCTCCACATTCAGTCTCTCCTCTTCCTTCCAGTGCAGCACTGTGGACGGGCCGTGCACACAGAGCTGTGAGGACAGTGTAAGTTCTGCTCGAGTGAGGAAACTGGAGGTGGGAGCCATGGCCCTCCACCCGGTCCTGCTTGCGGGCCAGCTTCCCTCCCCCAGATCCCTTCCTTCCCTGCAGCGAAGGCTCCCATGCTGCCTTCCAGAGCTGGGGGACAGGCCGGAGGACCGGGGTGGGCGAGGGTCCTGGCGTAACCTCCCTTCTGGGTTTCCGCCCAGGATCTGGACTGCTTCGTCATCGACAACAATGGGTTCATTCTGATCTCCAAGAGGTCCCATGAGGTGAGTCACTGGGGATGTAGAATGAGGGGGAGAGGGCAGCAGGAGGACTGGAGACATCGGGCAGCCACTCCAGCCAAAGAGAGCCCCACGGCCCCAGGAGGGAACCCTGCTTAGGGCCAATTCAGCAGAAAGGTCTGAAGAACACGGTGTTCTTAAAGCCAAAGTCAACAGAGAAAGATGGCAGAATTTGGAGCACTTTTCAACGCAGAGAGTCAGAGAAAATATGACTTCTTCATTTTACCTGTCACTAGCCTGGCCTCCTCCCATCCCTGGTAGGAGCCACTCAGTAACCCCATCTCAGGGCCCTGCCTGGCCACACTGACCCAGCCTCACGCGGGGCCTCCCCCCAGGGATCCAAGCACACCCACTCATCAGATCATCCCCCAACCCCCTCCTGCCTTTCTACCATCGAGGGTCCCAGAAGACGCGTCTTCCCCACTTCACGTTCTTGTCCTGTCTGGACCTTATGGAAAATTATACTCTCGCCCACCACGCCCAGCCTTCGGTGTGCCAGGGAAGAAGTGGGGAATGGATGTGATGCTTTCTCACCTGAATGCCTGGCTTGCACATCCTAACCTTCCCCTGCCCCCGCTGGGTGTGGGCATCTCTCTGAACGGAGCATGTACTCAGACAGGAAAAAGAGAAAGTACAGTAATCTATTTATACTTGCTGGGCTCCAAAAGGGACCTCAAAATGGATGATTCCTTTAGCCAGGAATTAGACTGAAAAAGAAGCCCATTCCAACCTGAAGCAAATCCAGATCTATTCACCAGACGCATTTCCTTGACGCGAGGCAGAGCGTCCGACCGGCCTCCTGCCTGAGCCTCGGGGAAAGGGGCATAGTATTTGGTTCTGTGTGAGCTTCACTACTAATTAGAAAAGTGATGTGGGCAAGCGACTTCCGCTCGCCGTGTCTCGCTGGGGGCTGGACTACACAGTGGCTAAGCCAGCCCCAGCTGAAGGCTCGCACCACCTGGGATATGGAGGCTGATGCAGAGGTCGTGGTCAAGGCCACCTGCGCGCATCTCAGGGCTGTGGTCTGGCCTGACCGGGATGCGGCTTCCGATCCAAAGAAGTCATCGGAACAGGGCAGGAACTGGAGCAGGGGTGTCGGAAGGAGACTTGGGAAAGAGGACAGGTGAGGACAAAGGGGCACCAGTGGGTCATGAAATCTAACTCCTTGGGGTAGTGTTTAAATGACCCACTTAACGAGCAGCAGTTCTCAGCCACAAGAGCAGAGAAGCCAAAGACGGTTTCATTCAACTTCCTCTTGGTGGGAGTGGGGGCGGGGCTTTGCAGGACTCAGCTAATTGTTCATCCTGGCCACCTGGGCACCTGCCTCTGGTTTCCCCCTTCTCCCTTTCATGCCCCCTTTTGGCCATTTCACTCCTTCCCAGACAGAGCCTGGGCCTTTGTGTTTTTCCATTGTTCTGGGAGAAAGCCGGTGATGACAGGAGTTGAAACCAGTGGTTGGTGTGGGGCTCTGGGATTACCTGATGCCCCCTCGTTCGTGCTCTGACCCCTCTTGCCCTGGATAACTGAGCCTGACCACGTCCCCAGGCCTCCCGTGGTGTTGGCTTTCAAGGGCGAGAGCATGGGCTAAGGCGTCCCAGAGAGAGCTTGGATTCTGGACACTGGGATGGGAGGTGGCAGGACAGAGGGAGAGGATGGCCAAGCCTGAGAGTGAGCTCTGGAGCAGGGGTAGGCGAGCATTTCCTAAAGGGGAGAATGCACATTTTGGTTTTGAACTTCATGAGACTCAGCCCTGCTACTGCAGCAAGAAAGCAGCCATGGGCGATCTGTTAGCAAATGCACATGGCACTGCTCCAGTAAAACCTTTGAATACTGAAATGTGAATTTCAGATAAATTTCATGTGTCATGAGATGTTATCAATCTTTTGACTTTTTTCCCCCAACCACTTGAACATGGAAAAGCCAGTCTGAGATCAAGGTCCCACACGAATTAACAGTGAGCCAGGTTTGACCTGCGGGCTATGGTTGCCAGCCCCTGCTCCAGAGGCAGCCGGACAACCGTGCAGGGAGCCAGCTCTGGAGGGGAACCACCCCAATCTTGAGAGAAGCTGGCAAGCATGTGGCATCTCGAGATAGGAACTCCTCGAGGGACCCTCTCATAACCCACTGGGCCACTTTGGTCCTCTTCTGTACAGACCACATTTGCTCACATGTCTTCACAGATTGTAAAATCACTGAGAACAAGTTTGGATTAGATGTGGTAGCAGTCAGTTACTCAGAGATTTATATTTTATAATGCATTTGTTTACTTAACTCATTCACCCCCATTTTCTCAATGATTCTATTACCTTTTTACCCTGTGTGTAGTTTTATATGCCATCCCAAATCCTCCATGAAATGAAACAGGAACTGACCTTCTAGAGGCTCCTACCAGGGCCCCCACTCCCGCCGTGCTTGGCTCACCCTTGCTTCCCCAACGGTGAGGCCCCAGAGGTTAGGAAGGCCCCCTACATCATCTGCTGGGACCTTATTAGTCTCACTTTACACAGGATGGGAAAATGAGATCCTGCAAGGTTAGGGCATTAACCCAAAAACTCACAGCCACAGAAAAGCCAGAATTCAAACCCGGAAAGCCAACTGAAGAGCAGCAAAGAAGAGGGGGAAGAAGATTCTAGAAAAGACCTCTCGGAAGGGGAACTGAGCTGGGAGAACACTGGTCTTGATGGGACCTGAGCATCTGCAGGGCACAGTTCATGACCCCAGCTAGACTGGCCTCCTCTGGTGGGTGTCGAGGCTGCAAGTCCCGGCCCCCTGGGTGACACTCCTGGCCCTGAGCCCCACCCAGGTCACTCTGTCACCGCTTAAGGCGGAGTTCATTCACTTGCTGCGCTCAGCTGAGTCTCATGGAATTAGGACCGATGCCTGTAGGACCTGAAAGGCAAGGCCCAGGAATCCCAACCCTGTGTTAAGCTCTGGGCTAGTGTCAAGCCCTGGGAGTCAAGACACTGTGACAGGGCTCGCTTCCTCTTTCCTCACTCTGGACAGCTCTGACCATGCAGCCTGAACTGTGTCGGGTTATGGGAGGGCAGCAGGCCAGAGACCCCACCTGGCATGGTGCCTGGCACACAGCAGACACTCGATAACTGTGTGGAGAACTGAACTGGCCCGAGAGTGAGGGCTGGAGGTAGCAGGCGCTGGACTGGGAGGTGAGTGGAAGACAGGGCGGTAGAAAGTCTGGGGCTAATGCCACTTGTTCAACTGTCCGACCCTCTGTCCATCCATCTGTTTTTGCTGTTTTTGAAAAAACGTATTCATTTAACAACTCTGTAGCAGTTATCTATTGCTGCATAACAAATTATCGCAAAAGGAGTGGCTTACAACCAGAGGACTTAAAATCTGGCAGTTTCTGTGGGTAAGGGATCTGGGTGCGGCTGGCTCAGGGTCTTGCACAAGGCTACAGCATCAAGGTCCCGGGGCTGCTGTCATTTCCAGGCTTGGCCTGAGAAGGATCTGCATCCGGCCCTGCCTTGGCAGGATTCGGTTTCTCCAGGGCTACGAGGCAGAAGCATCCTCTCCTATTGGGCGGCTCACAGCAGGCGGCTTCCTTCATCAAACTGAGCAAGCCAAGGTGGAAGTCAGTCTTTTGGAACCTGATTTCAGAAGGGACACCCCATCACTTTTACCGTAGTCTGTTTGCTAGAAACAAGGTACTATGTCCCACCTACACTCAAGAGGAGGGGCTTACACAAGGGCAGGACTCCCAGGAGGCCGGGATCATTGTGAACCACTTTAGAGTCTGCCTACCACCAACTCCCACCAACCGACCCAAACCTGCCCCTCTTCCCCAAACACACAAGCGCCATCGAGGGCCACAGGGTCTGGCCTCCCCTAACTCATCCACTCCTTACTGCTCCTCCCTGCTCATCTCTAGGCCTCCAGTGCCGCTGAAGGATGGAAGCCCCAGCATCTGGGAGCTTGTCAGAGATGCAGATCTGCCAGGGCCCCACCAGACCTAGGGACTCAGGCACTTTGGGACTGGGGTCCAGCAGTCTGCTCAAAGGGGCCCTCCAGGTGACTGGGTACGTGATGGGTTGAGAACCCTCCCCAGGCCTCATGGTTGCTGTGGAGCTGGATGCACTTTAGCTGGCTGCTGTCGCTTTCCTGACTGGGCAAATGTGTCCAAAGCTTCCAGCGACTCCTTGTCCCTGCTAGGGTTCACCCAGGGGCCTGGAGAGAGAAGCCTGTTGAGCTACAGATGCAAAGATTCTTCCCAAAGTCCTTCCACATCCTCCTCCCCATAGCCAGTGAGTGGGGAAACCACAAGGGTCCCGAGGGACTGGCTGCTTGGCTCTCTCCTGGTGCCAGTGGTGTTCCAGGCCTGCTGATTAGACATTTGGCCTCTCTTCCAGGCCGGGGCTCATTCTTATAATAAAGAGTTATGGATGACAAGATTTTGTCATATTTACAGTGGATCTGTCACCCTGAATCTGGGGACTCTGATTCCTGTCATTTGCCTCCTGACAGCACCCACCCATGGGAGCTTCAAAGTGGATCTCCAAGGGGCAGCAACTGCAGCCTAGAGAATCTGAGGCTCCATCCCAGCACCTTTCCCTGAGAGATTCCCTGGATCTCCTCCCTCCACGCCCTAGCCCAGTGAGCTGGAACCGGGCAGGCCCTCAGAGCAGGGCGTCCCTTTCTGCTATCAGGGGCGTCAGGCATGCCTGTTTGGGCCTTGGGTCCTGTTTCTCTGAATCCCTCTCACCTACCCTGCCCCCTGCAGCCCGCCCAGCCCAGGCTCCTCATCTTCAAGTCACTATCCCAGCCTGGCACGTGTTCCCATCCTTTCCACTCTGGGCAGCCTGCCTTGGCCATCTTCCGGGACACCACATGCCCTGGCAGCGGTGCTCCCTCTGCCTTCCTGGCATCCCAAATGGCCCTGCTCCACTGGGCCCTCCAGGAATAAAATTCATCCTGTCATGGTCAGAGGCAGGCTCTTCAGGTGGCTTTCCAGGGAGTGCAGTGCTGCCCCATCCCCACCCCGCTCCTCCACGTCCCTCCCAGGCACCCCTGAGTGTCCAAAACACTCCTTAAGAGACTGCAGCCTGGGGGACGTAGGGCAGGAGAGGCTGCACAAGCCAGGAGCAGACAAAAGGAAACCGATTCCCACACGAGCCAGACACAGAGACTTGAGTGTTCACACCACTTAGGAGGATGAGCTCGCACCTTTAGAGAAGAAACGGAGGCTGTCCCCAGGTAAGGAGGCCATGGGACATTTACTCCATCTGTCACCAGAGTCAAGAGCACCCCTTCTCTCTGGGCACAGGCTCCCACAGCCCTGCAAATTCGTCCAGGCCTGGGAGGGACTGCCCAATGTCTCATCACTTGCTCGCCTGCCTCTGCCCCCGTCTGCTTCCCCTGCAGGCTTCTGGGTAGTGCTCACAGGACCCGCCTCCCCCCTGGCCTCCCTCCAGACTTGAAGGCCGGGCAGGGGGGTCCTCAACCCTTCTGACCCAGCCCCAGAGTTCAGGCAGCCCATGGGCCACTGCTTATTTGTGAATAGTCCCCCGTAAAAGGGGAGCTGGGGCGGTCAGGCCCTGGCATCCTGCTATGCTTTGGGTGCCACTCCGCGGACGGTCCGGGGCTCCTAAATCGACAAGGCATCCCATGTCGACGTTTGGACCTTGGCTTTGCAGGTTCAGGGACTCTATCTGACTCGGGGATTTGCCCTGACAGACTTCAAAAGAAACTATCAGCCAGGAATTGTGTTCTGCTGCCAGAAGAGAAGTGGCTTAAACAACTAAAGGTTTATTCTCTCATAACAGAATAGATGAAGGCAGCCTGGGCCCGGCCTGTCCCCATCCGCACGATCCCAGCATTGCTGGAGGGGCTCCTGCCTTCGAGTCCACTTCCCAGAGTGCAAGGGCAAGGATGCGCATGGGGCATGGGGCAGGAGGCCTTGAGAACGCTTCCCGGAAGTCTCGCCCAGCGGCTCTGCTCACATTCCATTGGTCAGTCCTGCCGCAAGGGCTACTGGGAAATGGAGTCTTTTCGCTGAGCACATGGCTGCCATAATTAAAGTCAGGGTGCCTAACTAAAGAAGACGGGGAGAATGCATATTTTCCGCCAGAGTGACAAATCCTAGAAAAATCAAGCTATTTATTTATGGAGGGGATACATTTTCTAGTGTCCAGGATACACATCCTTGCTCTCAGGGACTTCTCAGAAGTCTAAACAACAGGGTTGTTAGTGAATAAGCCTGGAATTAGGAAGGAGAATGGGACAGGCTTGTAGGAATTAAGACCAATCTCGTCAGAAGCCTTGTCTCCACCCCGCTGCACTTTCCCAGGGAGCAGAAGAGTCGGGTCATTCATTCCCTCACACATTCCTTCAGCAAATATGCATGGAATAATAACTGTAAACAGGACATGGTGTGGTGCCGTGGGACAGAGGTGGATTTCTGTCCTCTAGAATCCTGCTGTCAGGTGAGGGAGTGACGGAGGAAACACACACACACACACAGAGAGAGAGAGAGAGAGAGAGAGAGAGAGAGAGAGAGAAACTAGAATAGCAAAAAGCAAGCCCCAGCTGAGAGAGTTTAGCTGGAGGCACCAGGGAGAGCTTTAGGGCTGCACCTTGAACAGGTGGGAATTCAATGCCTTTCACATTCCCATGTGCTGTTCTGTCCCTGGAATGCCCTTGACCCTCCCTGCTGTCTCCCTGCCATGTCCACTGCCTTCTTCCATGCAGCCTACCAGGGCTTTGGGTTCCCACTCCTTTCCGCCACTGTAGGAGGTGCCGGTTATCAGCCAGCCCTGTCTGAGAGTTTGTGTGTTCCCTGTCTGTCCGTGCAAACTAGTCTGAAGCTCTTGATTGGTGTCCATTTCATTCATTTTTGCATCAGACTCACCTGCTGAGTGCCTTGTGAATAAAAGGTGTTATGAAATCGTTTTTGGTGCAGGCTATTCCAGGTGAAGAGCTAGCAGAATGTAGACAGGCAAGTCTGAGTACCTTTGTCTGCCTCTGTTTTCCTCCTGCTTACTTTTGTAATTGACCTGTCCATTTTTAGATTATAATTTGCCATGCATTTTTAGTGGGTTGCATCCTTACGTTTTAATTTTATAAGTCAGCTGTTTCCACTTATACAGGAAATACTGTAGGAGGTAAAGACTCTGTTTTGTTATTTAATTCCGATTTGGAAAGTAATACTTCCTGGCTTCATCCCGGATTCCTGGCGTGGGTGCATCTGGGGACCTGTGGCCCCATATTGGCTGATTATAGGTCAGAGCATTATGAACCATGGGCATAGTACTGGGGTTATTGTCCTGAAGCTGCACCATCACCTCTTATTTGAGAGAGAACTTCTCTGATTTTTCACTGGGTGTTCAGGAGTTGTGCATTCTGACTAGCCCTTGTCTGGAATAAATCTCTGTTCCCTTCAGAAGGCTTGCTGGAGTCTACTTGGCTGCCCAGGGCAGGCCCCAGCTGGGCACCCAGACAATGCCTACCTTTCCTTGAGATTGGCCAGACCCATGTGCCTCAGCTCCTGTACCAGCCTTGCATTTATTTTTATTGGTAGTTATCACACATGTCATCATTTTGGGCCCTGGCAGCTAGAAAGATCTCCATGAAGAACCTGACATGGCTCTCAGCTTGGTTCCCACCTCCCTTCCCTACCAAAATTCCACACTGACTGAGTATGTCCAGGTACCAAGACACTTTGGGGAATTCAGAGATGAGTAAGACATGGTCCTGTTCTCAGACAGTTTTCTACCAAATATCTTATCTGGCAGAGTGAGACTGGGACTGCATGGGCATGCAGGTCACAGGCTGCCAGTGTGCAGAGGAAGGCATCGTTCTGGCTGGAAAAGTTAGAATCGAAAGACTTCCCAGCGAGGGTGAGGAAAAAATTTCCTTGGCGTGAGGACAGAGAAAGGGTAATCAAGGCAGGGAGAACAGCCAAGCCGGACCCCAGACCTCTCCTCCTAACAGTGGCTGCCATTTTTCAAGTATTTACTGGGAGCCACATGCCGGACACACGCTATCCCCAATCTTTAAAGACAGCCTACATTCAAGTTGAAATCCAACACCAAAGCCCAAGCTCTGCCACCCTGCCCTGCTGAGAAACGGCAGACTCAATAGGCCAAGGCAGGTACAGAGGCCATGAGAGGTGGCACGATGGGGGGCCTGAGGCCATTCTCAGCCAGCTAGGGGGCCGCTGCCTGGCACAGGGCACAGAAGCCACAAAACACTGGCTGATGGACAACGAAAGGGGAGCCAGGGCAGGAGGGAGGGTCCTGTTTGTTTTTTGGAAGTGAAGACGAGAGTGACCCATTCATGCTGCATTTGAGGAAGATGACTCTGGCAGTGCCACAGGGACTAGGGGAGAGGTCAGTGAGGAGGGCAGGTGGGCAGTGGAGACAGGGCAAGGGATCTGGTTAGGTCATTGTTGTGGAGGGGACAAATGACCTATCCACAGGGCACACTGATTGTGGGAGGTGATGGAGGGACATCAAAAGCGACACCAGCCCTCTCACACTGGGAGGATGAGGATACCAGTGTGCACGAGACAGGTGCTGCTTTTGACCTTCACCTGCAGAAACGTGTAAACGTGTTTTATATCTGACCCCACACACACACAGCACGTACAACAAATCCAGTTTCATAAAACATTCTTTAACCTTGCTGCAAGTGATTCACACAGAATTGTTCCAAGGAATACTGTACCATTTAAAAATCATATTGCAACCTCTAGGCTGGTCTCATAGTCAGCTGGCCTGGAAAGCAGCAGGCTGGACGGTAAGGAGGGAGCCAGGACCGGAGAGGGGCGTGGGTGGAAGGTTTCAGCTGGATGATGCTGAGAGGCATTTAGCGGGAAAGCCCGACAGGCACCAAAAGCCTCGACCTGAGCTAAAAAAGTAATGCTGGACTCAGAAGGCTCCATCCTGCTCCATCTCTCTCCCTCCCTCTCTCTCTGCTCTCCCTCCCTCACAGACGGGAAGATTTCTGGGGGAGGTGGATGGTGCTGTCATGACCCAGCTGCTCAGCATGGGGGTGTTCAGCCAGTAAGTGGGGCACACTCCTCCCCCGTCCAAATAGACATAGCAAACCGAGAGCTGATGCTAAGTGGCCCAAGCGGATCTCGGGATCCTGACCTCCAAATCCCACAGTGGGTGCCCCTAAAGAGCTCCAAAAGCAATCTTTATGGAGCCAGGGCATCAACATGATGTGGGGAGGGCTTAAGGTCATGTGGGCATCCCTGGGAGGGACCCCGCAGGTCAGACCCTAGAGGGAAAACCGTCCAACTCAGAGGGCAAGCCATTTGCTCTTCATTGTCTTTAAACCATTCCAAGTGCAGACATGTAATTTTCAGCATGAACTGTCTTCTGATCTGCTGTCCTAGCTCAGGTTCCTTTGGGAATTGTGGTAAATGGGCGCTCTGCTAGTAAAGCCTCCTGAGGCAGGGGCAAGGTGTGGGGGTCGCTTCGGACTCATCACAGCCTGCGTCTGATTTTCAGAGTGACCATGTATGACTATCAGGCCATGTGCAAACCCTCAAGTCACCACCACAGCGCGGCCCAGCCCCTGGTCAGCGTGAGTGTCACCCAGCCCTTCCCTCTGCCAGCCAGCCAGTCCTCTGCCCTCTCCTGGAATGAGGTCACTGGTCCTTGTTCTCACCCACCTTGGGTGTCTGGCCCCAGGGCCCTACCTTGACCATCTCCACCTTCTGCTCAGAGCCACTTCTGCTCAAGAGCCCACTGCTTCTCAGTCGCCTCCAGAGGCAGGCCTGGTGGGTCAAAATGGCATTCGGGGCTCAAAAGGGACTGCCCTCTGGTAGCTGTGACATTAACAGGGCCTCTGGCGGAGACAGAGAGAGCAACCTGCCCCCCAGGCCTCCAGCCCCTGAACACCTTTGCCACTTGATCACCCAGGGATCCTCAGCAAAGTACAGCACCAGGATGAGGACCTTGACTTCATCTCCTGGGAGGGGGGCATGTCCCAACCCCACCCCTGAGACGTTCTGACCTTCAATAGGCCATTTCCCTTCCCAGCTTAGCTCACTACCTGCAGGGCCAGGTGGAGGTAAGAGGGGGAATGGTGGTGCTGGGTTGCAGGCCTGTGCTCTGCCGCCCCCGCTCCCAGTGGCAGGGCAGCCCACTCTCTGGTCTCTCTGAGGGTGGTGCTGGGGTGTGGGGGGACACTCAGCCTTGGACCTAGGTGTGAGTGGTGTGCACTCTCTCCTTCCCAGCCAATTTCTGCCTTCTTGACGGCGACCAGGTGGCTGCTGCAGGAGCTGGTGCTGTGAGTGGGGGTAGACATAGGGCTGGCGGAGGGCTGCATGCAAGGGTGGCTTAGGAGGGTGTCCTTGAGCAGGGAGCTGCAAGGTCTCCAGGACAACCCACTTGCTACCAGAACCCAGGGAAGGAGGGCACAACCCCTGGGCATGGACACCACCTCCTCCCTGCACGCTGCCCCTGGGAGGGACCTCACCGCTCACCCCAGAGCTCTCAAGCAGGGAAGAGGGTGTCCTAGAGGAGAGGGGATGGGCCGGGGGCTGTCAGGGATACTCCAGCCCCTTGTAACCCAGGTCAGGAGGGTTCAGAGGTCTCCGAGATTCAGTCCTGTGTCCTACAGGTTCCTGCTGGAGTGGAGCGTCTGGGGCTCCTGGTACGACAGAGGGGCTGAGGGTGAGTGCATGGAGCGGCAAGGCCATGTGCTGAAGAGCAGTGGCATTTTGGTCCACTCATGTGAGACCATTCCCCGTGGGGTGGGTGACAGTGGGGACAGGCGCATCGTTGTTCACATCTCACCCTGCGTGGCCTTCTCTCATCACCTCCCTCACTCCTGGCTCTGTGTGTGACATCATCTTGGGACACCGCCACTCCATGTGCCATCATCACCACCCCATGACATCCTGCCCTCCTGTGCCACCATGTTCTTCCTGTGCCGTGTTCACCCTGTGCTGGGCTCATGTCCCGGCCAGCCAAAAGTGTCTTCCATCACTGTAAGTAGTTCTGCTGAGGCAATCCCTGCTGGCGGTGGGTTGGGGACGCAGCAGGAGCTACAAAGAACCCGCCCTCCATGACCCGTCCCAGGAATGACCCCAAGCAGGCTGAGCTGTCCCGGTTTAAAGCACCGTTCCTGGGGGTTGGGGGACTGGGGAGTCTAGCCCAGATCTCATCTCACACGAGGACAGTCAGGCCCCAGGGAAAATGAGAAACTCCAGCCTCCCCTTGGGTGAGAACATGTAAGATTCCAAGAGGAAGGGTGGTGTGGCCGGGTGGCCATGAGCCAATATGAGTGAGCAACCGCCAGCCCACCCCTTGGAGAAGCAAAGAGCGGCACCGTAGACTGGGCATCGCCAGCCCTCAGCGGGACTCCTGGTTCCAGATGTCCCAGGAAGCGCTCAGGACGATTCCCCTCTGGGACCCTGTGTCTGAGGACAAAGTCCCCCAGAGGCAGCGACCATGAGAGGCCCCAACACAAAGCCCGGTGGCTCTGGCCACACGCACAGGGCGGCAATGAGCCTGGCCTTTCAAAGCACTCACTGCCCGGGCGCCTGGGCACTCCATGACCACAGGAGGCCATCTGCCTCAGTGGGCTCTGCTCAGCTCCTCCGTGTTCATAGTACCTTTGCCACGGGGTTCCAAAACCTCCCACCACCTGGGCTGTCCCCAGCTTATCCCATCTCTTCATCTCTGCTGTGGTCCCCTCTCTGGCTTGCTCTTTTCTCTCTCCTGCTGGCCTCGGCTTGGGGCTTCTTCTGCCCCTCGGCTCAGGGTGGTTAGGGCTGTGTCTCCAGACTCCTGGACTCACACCCATGATCGACTGGGTGGGGCTGCTCTGGGGTGTTTGCAGTCAATAGGTGTCAGTGACAGGAACCAGGAACGCTGTGTCACTTAGAAGCAGGTCCCCACCCCCTGCGCAGAAACACAGGGCTTCACCGTGGGGTGGGGACACTGTCCCCTCTGTCAGCAGCTGCATCTTGAGGATGATCCCCCTCAATCTGCCTACTCAGAATTTCTCTTCTCTGGGGCACCTGTCCCCTGGAGCTCCTCCGCCTGGCCTGCCAGGTGTCAGTGTCCTCAGTGAAGGAGCACTGGACTTGGAGTCCCAGGCCGGGGTGTAGGTGCTGCAGCCCCGTCCACTGTGTGACCTTGGGGACGCCACTCAACCCTGCCGTTGTCAGGCCTCTGTGCCCAGCCCTGGGGACAAAACTCACAGCCCTGGCCGCTGTGGGCTTGCCCTTCTCAGCGAGGTTTTCTGCATGCCGGCTGGTGTCCCTCCCCTCTGGGTTTGGAGCTCTGGCTGGAAGTTTCTGGGTCTGGAAGTTGAGGAGATCCATGCTGTCCTGTAGGACCCCACATGAGCCTGGAAAGGTAGCTCACACTTGTGCCCCCCACCTCTAGGTCTATCCCTGGGGGCCACGGCCAGGCCCTGAGAACAGAAGGGCCACGCAGAGAGCCTTGGGAGGAACAGGAGCGCTGGGCACAGTCCCCGCCTATGCGGCGGGGCCCTGCTCTGCCACGTGCCCACCTCAGGAGGCTCCAGGAGGGAACAGACTTGGGTCCCCCAGAGCGGGGCTGAGGCACTCGCCTCTGCCTTCGGTTGAGTCCACTGTCCTTGTCCCAGGGAGCTAGGGCAAATCGCACTGCCCCCAAGGAGCCCCGCGCCAGGCGGCTGTGCCTTCTGGGCTTCGGCAGCCCAGGCCTGGAGCCCACCTGCCCGGCTGCCCCCACCCCAGGCGCTCAGGTGGGCCTGGCTATGCGGGAGAGGAGGGCAGGATTGCCCAGGAACTGCGCTAGGTCTGTCCACAGTGAGGGGAGGGTGGTGGGCCTAAGTACCCCCAAACCACCCCTTGGTGCCCCTCCTGCTTCTGCTCCCCGCTCAGACCCTCCCCGGGATCTGAGTGCTGGAAGGAGCCCTGGCGATGGCGCACCGCCCCCAGCTCACAGCGAGGGCCAGGCTCTCAGAGAGCAAGCCTTTCCCTCCACCGAGACCCAGGGCCCCTGCGGCGCCCCCCGTGTGAAGCCACTCTGTGCCTTCCCCTCCCTTCACCCCCACCGGCGCCTCCACACGGGTCCCGAGAACTGCCTGAGGAGGGACCATCTGCAGATGGACTCGGGGGGACTCTGGCCCTGGGAGTGCTGAGGCGAGGTCACCCCAGGCCATGCCCTCCGAGGCCCCTTCAGTGGCCTGATGTCGCTTCTCTGCCCGCAGCCCACAAACAGAAGAAGCAGGACCAGCTGCAGCCCTGCGACACCGAGTACCCCGTGTTCGTGTACCAGCCGGCCATCCGGGAGGCCAACGGGATCATCGAGTGCGGGCCCTGCCAGAAGTAAGGCCCCGGGCGGCGCTGCGCGTCCCGCCACACTCCTCCCTCCCTCGCGAGACGGAAGTCCGGGCGGGGCCCGGCACCCCCAGGGAGGAGGCGGAGCTTCCAGGCGCGAGCCCGCGCTCCAGGGTCTTCCCCCGCCGTCCTCCGGGCAGGAGACACGCAGGAGGCGGAAGGTCTGCGGCGGGCAGGACGCTGGGGACCGGGACCGCCGGGGGCGCTGCCGTAGGGGAGCGGGGAGAGGTGGCGAGCCCGCCCCACCCCACCCCACCAGGACCGCGGCCGTCACCCCGCGGCGTCTCTGGGCGAGGGCCCTTCAGCGGGTCTCCCCCACCCCTGCTCGGGCACAGGCCGGGCCCCAGGGCGGTGCCAGTGCCCGCGGCTGAGCTGCACTGGGAGCACTTGGAAGGCAGAGGGAGGTGCGAGAAGAGAAGCCGGAAAGTGTGCGATGTCCTCGGGCCGCTGGGAGCCTTGGGAGGAAGCGGAGCGCTGGGCACAGTCCCCGCCTGTATGGCGCGGCCCTGCTCTGCCGTGTGCCCACCTCTGCCGTGTGCCCACCTCAGGAGGCTCCAGGCCCAGAGCGCGGACAGCAGCCCGGTCAGGCTTCCTGCTGTGTGGAAGCCGCTAGTTACAACCCGCCCTGGCCCGGGGAGGCAGGGAGGCCGGACGGAAGGGTCTCTCCTGCTGACCCCCGCCGCCGAGCCCGGGAGGACCCCACCCCGGGAACGCAGCGGCCTCCTCGAGGGTCGCCTCAGCCAGACCCCCAGGCCGTGGCACCCCATTGAACAATGCGGCCCCTGCGGCGCTGGCACAGGGGCTCCCTTCTCCCCCTCCTGCGCGTCATGCCGCGCGGGTGTCTCCCCGGGTTCTGTGCAGGGTTGAGGGTTGAGATGCGCGTCCCCTGTGCACTAGTCTCCAAGGCTCGGTGCGAGGACAGAGCCGCGGTCTCGGAGGGAAGCGAGGGCCTCAGAGTAGAGAGACCTGAGTTTAAAACTGGCTCTGCTCTTCCTGGCTCCTGACCGTGGGCCAGTGACTTCGCCTGCTCTCGTCTCCGTTTGCTCATCCACAAAATGGGCACAATAGCAGCCTCATGGAGAGCCATGAAGGCTTAGAGTGTACATGGCTGTGGTGTGCACGTGTGGACGTGGGAGACCACCCGTCCGGCGGAGGCGCTCGGCAGGCGGCCGCTGGGACTGCTGGGAAGGCCGTGGGCCCGGTGGGCGGGCTCCGCCCCACTCCGCGCCACTCCTCGCAGGGCGGCCTCGCCGAGCGCGGGACCACCGCGCCACCTGGTGGCCAAGCTCCAGCACTGCCGCTTCGCCCAGGCCTGCCCCCGCCACCCTCACCCAAAGCAAGTGTTGCCGCCCCTCCCATTTGCTCTGGATGGTCTTGACTGACGCCTGTTGTCCCTGCATATATTAATAACAACTCTGCACTCTCCAAAGCGGCCCAGTTTGGACTTCCTCACTTTCTCCAATCTGCTAGGAAAGGAAATGCAGCAGCAAAGGCTTGTGGGGAAAGCCAGTAGAACTGAACCATCTGCCCGGGCCGGTTCCCGTAGCTGCCCCGACCCGCACTGCCTCTTGGTTCCGGGCTTCCCTGCCATCCTAACTCCACACTAAAGTCTCCAGAAGTTCCTTCCCTAGAAGCCCTTCTCGTGGTCGCCACGGAGCCGTCCTCGACTCCCTTTCTTTGCTGCAGGGTATTTGTGGTGCAACAGATTCCCAACAGTAACCTCCTCCTCCTGGTGACAGACCCCACCTGTGACTGCAGCATCTTCCCGCCAGTGCTGCAGGAGGCCACAGAAGTCAAATATATCCTGCAGTCCTCGGGGATGTGTGCGGTGGGGGCGGGGCTGTAGGAGGTGTCTGTGGGGCTCAGATTTTGAGCAGCGGGGCCAGCCTCCTCCACCACCAGTCTGTCCTCCACGGGGCTCCGTTATTTGTTCTCTAACCCTTCCCTGGGCCCCGGTGCTGCCTCCTGACCCCAAAGCTGCTTGCAGGGCAACTGGTGGCACCAGAGCAGGTTCTTCCAGACCTTGTTCCAGTCTTCAGAATGGGCTCCGGTCCTGAGATACTGACCTTAACAGTGGCTTCTGCACATAATGCCTCTGTCAAATGTGAGCGGATGCGCTCCCAGAAGCTCCGCAGGCGACCAGACTCCTGCCACGCCTTCCATCCAGAGGTAAAGGTTGAGGCGGGTCGAGGGTGGGCTGGATCTTCACCCCCAAGCCCTGTGTGCCTGGGTCTGTGCCCTGCAGACAGGAGCATGCCAATGAACACACCTGTGCCTGTGCTCTTCGGGGGAGATATTTGCGTTTATGCCCTGTGACACTGTGGTATAATAAGAAACAGATATTTGGTCTTTGTCCTGATTCCTGGCAAGCTCCTAAAACACTTGTTATTTCCTGAATGATGAGGGTGATAGGTGCATCTTTCGGTACAGTGTTTGGTCTTAGTCCCTGGTTCCTTCGCAGGTGCCTCTAAGACCTTTGGAATGATAGGGGTATCTTTGAATGCGAATTAGATGACTGGTGGCGGGGGGCCCTAGACAGGATGGGGGCTGGCCACAGGAAACACCAGGGCAGGATTAGAGGGTTGGGACTTTTGGCTCCAACGCCCAGCTTCTGGGAAAGGAAGGGGGCTGGAGATTGAGTTGATCACCAATGGCCAAAGATGTAATCCATCGTGCCTGTCGTAACAAAGCCTCCATGAAATCCCTGAGCAATGGTATTTGGAGAGTGTCCGAGTTGGTGAAAGGGTGTGGGAGCTCTGCGCACCCCATGCCTTGGCCTATGTGTCTCTTCCACTCAGCTGCCTGAGCTGCGTCCTTTATAATAAACCGGTCATGGTGAGGGAAGCACCTTCCTGAGCTTAGTGAGCCACGCTCACAGATCACGGAGCCTGAGACGGGGTCATGGGAACCCTAGATTTACAGCCAGCCTGTCAGAAGGACAGCAGACCTGGGGCTTGCGATTAGCATCTGAGGTGAGGGCCACCTTGTGGGACTGAGCCCTGTAACTTGCGGGATCTAATGCTAAGTCTCGATAGTGTCAGACTTGAATTGAATTTCAGGACAGACACCCAGTTGGTGTCCAGAGAGTGGGGTGGGAAAAACCCTTCACATTTGTTGAAGTGGTGGTGTGAAAACACAGCACAGCCCTATGTCATTAAAATACGAAGTCAACCAGGATCCAAAGGTGCTTTAACAAAGAGCCACGCTTCCTAGGGTTTGGGTGCTAGGTGAATTAGAATGCAGTTTTCCCATCTTGTCCTCATTCCCGCTACGCTTGGTTCGGAATGATCTGAGCAATGTGAGGAGGCCGTCATGTGGATGACAGTCATAGTGGCTGGAACGGATCCAGAACCGAGACCCAGGTGTCAGGCCCTGAGCCGGGCGCTTCATACCCGGTCCCGTCTGCTGGGACAATAATCCCCATCACTCCCAGAGTTGAGGACTTCCCTGAAGCCATTCTGAGAGGATGACCCCGTAGCCACTCCAAGCCTGGGGGCAAGCAGAGAAGGCTGGTGCCCCCTTCCCAGGCTGCGGGGCCAGCCTTGGCTTTTCCCCCACAAGGGAGGGGTCTAAGAAAGGTAGCAGTGCTTCCCCTGCTTTCTGAAACTCCGCTTTCCCCAGGATTTTGGCCCCATTCGTGGTGGAAGCCCCTCCCTTTTCGAGGGTCCCCTTCTGAGTGCTGCCCTCTCACCTCTGCTCTGGGTTCGCAGGAGAATGCCCAGGACTGCGGCGGCGCCTCGGACACCTCAGCCTCGCTGCCCCTACTCCTGCTGCCTCTGTGTGTCTGGGGGCTACTGCCCCACCTCCTGCGGTGACACCACCTAGCCTGACCTGTGTTTTGGCAAGGGGATCCTTCCAGAGCCATTCCAAAAAGTCAGCACGGACATGGGATGCAGCTAACTGCAGTCGGGTCACCCCCAGGCCAATGCTCCTCTCAATCCTGGGCTGGTGGCCTCCAGAGAATGCTTGTTGGAACAAGAAACCAGTCCCCTGGCACCACTTTCAAGACGCTTCATGGTGCCCGGTACCATCCGCCCTAGGTCTCAAAATGAGCATACTTCTAACCTAACCTTCCTGTCTCCTCTTCGGGAAGCCAGCGTGAGCTCAGCTTGGAACAAGACGAAATAACTTAGTTCCCCTGTACTCCCGAGTCCAGACCCAGCCTGACCCTTTCTGTCAGAGGGGTCTCTGGTAGAACCTAAGGACTTCCGGGCACTGACAAAAAGCAGCAGAATGAGGCCAAATGCAGAGAGGAGGCTAAAGCAAGAACGTGCCCCAACTAAAGCATAGATTCCCCAAAGTGAGGGTCAGGGTGGAAGGCAGCTCACTTTCCTAGCTGATGCTCAAAAAGGTTTTGACTGTGTTGGGGTGGGGGTTGGGTAAGGGAATGGTCAAGACTGAGAAAGGAATGAAATCCGTTCAGGAAATATCGGCAGGGCTGCATGTGATGTCCCCGAACTGCTACTATTGAAGAACTTCCCAAAACTTCTTTACAAAGCCCTAAAGGAAAGTTTGCGTCTATGAAAAGCCAACAGGCTGAGCCATCCAATTGCTGCATGGAAATTGATGTACATTCAGGGGACGGCAAAAACAGCTGTCAAATAGTGAAAAAGAGCAGTCATTGTGCTCTTTTTCTGGCCAATGATTTACAAAAGAATCTACTTGACTCTGTCCCCGGAGTGAAATCCTTAGGGTTGGAACTTGTGGGAACATTCCAACTTGCTAAGCAGGGTCCACTGAGAGGGAAGGTCTATCGGGGAACTCACCCCCAGCGCACACACATCTCCCCCAGGGTCCCAAGGCCCTGCCGCTTCCTCCCGCCACCAAACCCCAAGACCTGGATCCCAGGTGACAACAGTCTCCACAGTGAGAGCAACATTAAGGGCAAAACCATGGAGAAATTTGGGAGAGGCCTCAAATCTTTCCGTTTAACAAACTCCTGTGATGGGCATGGATAGTATGCAGGGATTTGGGGGCCCTTCCCCCTGCTCCTCCATCACCCTCAGCCTCCACACTTCAAAGTACAAGCTGTTCAAGTTTCCTACCAGCAAATAGCCCTAACTTGCCTCTAGAGTAGGCCAAATGCCAACTCTGTAAAACACACTTACATTGTAGGTTACAGAATGTCACTCTTAGTCATGTCTTGCAACAACCCTGTGAGGGCGGTAGTAATGCCCCCTTACAGCAGAAGACACTGCAGCTTGGAGAAGCCAGCTTAAGTGGCAGAATAATGCTAGAACAGCTAAGGTTTACACGTACCGAATAACATATTTCAGCTCATTCCATCCTCACAACAGCCTCCTGAAAGTGGGTACGTCCCATATTATAGAAACTGCAGCAGAGTTGAAAATTGCCTCCAAATTATTGGAAGAGTATTGTGAAGATTGAATGTGATATATTCACGTAACATGCATGAAACTGCCTGGCCTATAGTAAACGCTAAATAAATACATGCTAACTGCTATCGTTACATTACCTTGTTTCATGGAGGTGGGGACAAAGAAATTACAATTTAGATGCCAGGAACAGTAAGGTGTCCAGCAAGCCCAGCAGGGTTAAAAAAGCAGCAAGGAGCCCTTTCCCGCCCCTGGGCTGCCATCACTGAGTGTCCCAACCATGTGTCACGAGGCCCCACCTGTGCTGCGCACAGCAGGGTGAGCACTCTCTCGCCCTGCCACTCCCTGCCAAGGCTGTGGCCGCCCACCTGCTGTTCATTCTTCAGCATTAAGGCACATTCTGACCTCCAACTGCATTTGACCCCAACTACCAACTCACAGACACCAACCAGCAGTCTCTCTAGGACAATAACCCAGTGTTATCTTTTGGAAGGCTTATCTTCCCCACCCAAACAGGAAGAGCACTTTCAGGCAAATTTATCAACTCGTAAAAAGCCAAGCTTAGGAAGCTGGAGCAGCTTCTGGCCTTGTTTTGTCTGCTTCCTCTGGGCCCCATGTCTCCGCATGGCCAAGGGGAATCCCTTTCAAGACCATTGGAAGGAAAACCCGTTTCTGATAAAGTAACCTTCTCTACTTTGGAGAACAAAATACTCTCGTTAAGTTTTGCCTTTGAAGCTCAGAACGATTCCTCCTTTTCTACTTTCAGCAGAACCACTACAGGACAGCAGGTGGCAGCCTGGCTCACTCTAAAGCCCATCACCTGCTTTCAGAGGCATGAAGTTGGAACCTAAGTCATTTAATAAACTTGAATGCGGAATTTTGAAATCTTATGTTGTACACCTTTGGAGGACCAGGAACTTAAGGATGCTGCCAGATCCTCCTTCCTCAGTACCAAGGATATGTTAACTACTAAATCCACCTAATACTGTTGTGTATTTCAATAGAAGAGCTTTCGAAAATGCTTCAACCACTTCATAAAGCTCAGTGAAGTTTTGGTTCAGGGGGTGGGAGGGAGGCAAGAAAGTGGGCACAACATAAGGCCAGAAAAATAAATGAAGTCCACAAAAGGACGGAATTGGAGTGAGGGTTTGGCAGAAACCCCAGCCATTCACTGGAAAAGTTTGAGCAAAGAATCTGTAGGAGCCACAGCATCTCAGTGAGGGATCTAGAGGATGTATCCTTGGCCTCATTTTGACAGAACACCGAGGCTAGACAAGCTACATGGCAAATGGCACAACCAAGATCTGAAGTTACGCTTTTTCATTTCCAGGTAGCGTAGCAGGGTAGGGACGGTGGTACAGTAGGATGGCAGTGACAAGAGGCCACCGTATATGAAGCTTCCTTCCTGCCTCATGCCATCATAAGCAGCCTCTACATGAGCCCGCCAGGCTGCCCTTGTTTCACCAGCTGAAGGCAGAAAGATTTGTACATTAGATAGGGTGTTGGTGGGGGCTGGGGGGCGGTGCTGGCTAGCAAATTGTTCATGCCCTCTGAGGGGAGGACAAAATGAAACACTACAATTGAAGCCGAATATTCAAGAAGAGGATGTTGTTTCCGGGATAATTTTAAAGTAACATTGCCCAGAGGCTTCTCTAGGCACCCAGAGCCTAGCACTCTGTAGTCAGAATCCAAACTTGTCCTTATCTACTTCCTCTACAACATCCACATCACATCACCTGAGTATCAGGAACCATACAGATACTGTTTGTTTTTTTTAATGAGATGGAGTCTCGCTCTGTCACCCAGGCTGAAGTGCTGTGGTGTGGTCTCAGCTCACTGCAACCTCCACCTCCCAGGTTCAAGCGATTCTCCTGCCTCAGCCTCCCGAGTAGCTGGGATTACAGGTGCCTGCCACCACACCCAGCTAATTTTTAGTAGAGACGGGGTTTCACCATGTTGTCCAGGCTGGTCTGGAACTCCTGACCTTTTGATCTGCCCACCTCAGCCTTCCAAAGTGCTGGGATTACAGGCATCAGCCACCAACCCCAGCTCAGATACCTTTTAGTAAGAGACTAGGAAAAGACAAAGTGGGTTATTAGTAGGCTTCAGCTAATATTGTTTGTCAAAAGCAGGAAATAATCCAGTGTCTATGCCCAGATAAGGTATGGAACACTCTAACGTTAAATCTATACTTAAAAATGAGAATTCAGAATGAACATTTTATCCCAATACTGGAAATGCCCTTCCAAAAACTAAATTTACCTAAGGCAAATGGGTTGGAATTTTTTATTTCAAACACCAACTTGAACCAGATCCTCTTCTTATATAGAAGGGACTAGGTTAATGAACTTAAACTGAACTCAAAACCTTTTAAGTCCAGTGGTACATAGAAGACGTCGTTTAACTAAGTACATAAATACAGGGAAGGTTTCCTCGGCTCCGGTTGCCCCCGGCTCTGCCTGGTAAGCCCAGCACTTTGGGAGGCCGAGACGCGGGGGCTGCTTCACGAGGGACTTCAAGGAAGATCCGAGGCCATCCTGGGCTAACAACGTAGGGTGTAAACGCCCGTCTCTACCTCAAAAAATACAAAAACTAGCCCGAGGCTGACCGGGATGGGGTGGGGCCCGGCTGTCTGTTATCCAAGCCTGACAGTCGGGAAGGCTGACCGCGCAGGGAGAAATGGCCGTAAACCCCGGGAAAGGGCGGAGCTTGCAGTGAAGCTGCGGAATCCGGCCCACTGCGCCTCCAGCCCCTTGTGGGCGCGATCAGAAGGCGACGACTGCGCCGACTCCAGCGAAACAAAAAAAAAAAAAAAAAAGTTTTCTCAAATTTTCTCTTCACTCTTTTCTCCAATACAGTGCCGGCACTAGAGTCATTCTTAAAATTCCTAAGCTTCAGTTTCCCTCTGTATAAAATGAGAGTGAATATACTCCTGACTGGCTCAGAGGGTTGAGTATGATCATGTGACACTGACAGTTCTCTAACACATCCCTTGACATCAAGTGTTACATTAGAGACTATTTTTATAAACTTCAACAATAAGTAAGAACTGCCTCTTAGGGCTGCTCTCCCCTCCATTCTAAACCTGGTCCAAGTTAATGAAAGCTTGAGTTAGGAAACAGGAGTTGGGCATGAGCACTTTAATTTGTGCATCCCAAATGGCAAGTTTCCAAATATTTCTTAAATCTCAGTGTCTACATCAGAGCTTCAAAAAAGTGCCAAAAGCTAAGGGGAGGTAAGCTGAACGGCAATAAAAAACACACAACAGAGGGTCATATTTCATTTGGTTCTTTTTATTAGAAACTGAAAATACAGCAAGTAGGGAAACCCCACATCAATGGAACCATCACACAGATGCCCTTCTGGAACCCCAACCTTCTATGATCCCCAAAAATGTGCTTTGTGGCTTTAGCAATTTATAAAGGGGAAGAGGGAAAATACTGAAAAAGGCCACTATTTAATGGTGAAAGAATGAAGCTGTAGAGGTCCCAACCAGCCTAGGGCCAAAAAAGAAAATTAAAAATCTGCACAGAGCAAGCAAGCCTCTGAGTGCTGAGAGTAAGGCATTCAGGCGCCAACCTGGTGAGAGTTCTCAGCGAGCACTGTCAGGTCAAGTGCACATGAGGCTGTTGGTAGTGAGTTGCACGTAGACACACATAGAAATGGGCACACACATGCCCACATACACACCCAAAAGAGGGAGATTTTACTGGATTACACATCAGTGATGTTAATTTCATTTTTCCTAAGGGTTTGTGCTATGTTGAACCAGATCCTTCCAGCTTTGGGGTGTGGGTGACTGCACCCAGAGAGCTGCTACTTCTGTTGGTGTTGTGACACGGCTGCACCTGTACCCTGTATCCCAAAGGGCATGACCAAAGAGCAAGTCTGGCTTCTGATCTATGCTGTTGCTCCCAAGAAACTAAGTGGGCTTCTGTCCAAATGGCCACTGTCCTGCTGGACTATGCTTTCTCAAAGGGATTAATACTGTTCTTTATTCTGTCAGGCACTGCATCAGTTCATCCACTGAGTCTTTTGCTCGGTCCACCTAGCACCTAGGGCAGTGACCTTATCCAGAACCAAAACGCTCAAGTTCTTCTCAACTTCTACACTGGATTCTTTCTTCCTGGATCCCAGCTTTTGCTGGAGATTGGAAGGGCAAGGGAGGAAAATAACTGAGAAAACTCTATTGAATAGGAGGCCCTTCCTATATTCCCAGACACCTACTGAGGATGCCAGTCCCCATGCTCAGGACCTCCATGTTTAGTTCTAATACCCACAATCCCAGGATATAATGGAGTCATCCCAAGTCTTTGATGACAGTAACCTAAGACTCAAGCGCTATTTTGGTGGTTCACCTATGGGCCAAGATCAGAATTCCATAAACCAGATCCTTTCCCCACCACTTTCTCTGACACCGTATCAGGTTAGGCCTGGGACATGAGCCACTGTCTTGTACCTCACTCCCTGGCAATAACATACCATTGTCTTTAAAATGCCATGTCACTCTATCCCTGTAAAGTGGGGTTCAGTGAGTGCTGACAACTTGGTACTACAACTGGCTTTAAGAGTTCTGCTGGCTTTCTTGTTCAAGGAGAGTCGAGGTGTCTGTCACATCCAGGCTTACCACGACAGTGTACCAGAGGTAAAACTCATCTTTCCAAAGGAAAGGTCTCCCAATCTATGTAGACGAGCTCAGGAGAAACCTGGACATGTCAGAATCTCATTTGTGGCTGGCTCCATGCCAAGAACTATGTCAGAGAAAGGTCCATTTCTATTCCCTCAAGGAGGAAGGATAGTTAGGGCAGTGATTTTTAATAGAGGGAAATTTAGAGAGTGTTCCAGAGCTCCACAGCAAGGATATGGAAAACTGTCACATCCCTCTCATAAGACTTACCATAAAAGTGAGCGGGATGCCAGGAAATAACCAGATCAGCCCGTGCTAATGTTTCCAGGGCTCCTCCGTGGTCTCCAGCACCCCTTTACCAGCTGGTAGGAGTGCATCAGTCTCTCAAATGACAATGACACCCTAACTAGAGCCTTTATCTAACACATCCTGTCAGCCATTCGTGTGCTGCTTCCACTGAGAAAACACATACCACTCCCCTCTACTTCAGATCTCCCAAAGGCTCTTGGGCTTGACCGTGGTCATGTGACCACTGGGCTAGGGCTATACTCTCTGCCCCATTAGGGTCCAAGGTATGTCAGCCTTTAGAAGGCACCTTGGTGCACCAAGACATGGTACATTCTGGGGCTATCACCTGAGCCTCCTCCAGTCACTTTTTGTGCAAAATTCAAACAGTGTGTGGTACTTGCATGTTTCATTCTATACAAAAATTCTCCCTCCCTCCCTTACCCCATTTTAAACATGTATATAAAGTCTTATTTAAACAGTTAGAAATCTTATTTACATTAATTTCTTTGTTCTCCCAAGAGCATTTAAAATCACACTCCCACCCCTTACTGGATATAAACGTTCACCTAAATTGGTTTGTATTATTGTTATACAGAGAGAGAAAGGGAGAAGAACGAACCACCAAACTGTTTTGCCATCTTCTACAAATAAATATGATATGGATCAGAAGCCAGTTTGCCAAGGGTCTTGCAGAGCCCGCAATCAGTAGATCCCAAGAATAAGCCAGGGTTTGGGCTATGTCTCCTTTTCTCCCAATTGATGCATTCCATCCTTTGAGGTATGATTTATTTTTGTTTTTCTCTTCTCAGTCATGTACCACGCAGAGCCCCTGGGCCGTCACAAAGCCCACGAGGCTGTCAAAGTTTTGGGGCTCCTCTGGTACTGGCATCAGTAGCCGGCAGGGAGGCCCGCAAGTGCTGCAGGCCCTGGTTTAGGGTCACAGTCCCTGGCTACTGGTAGGTATCACAGTGCATCCTCTTCACTGCAGCCCCCGCCGATCATGAAACGAAACTCCTGGAGGTTTGAGACACCATGGAAGTGAACAAAAGCTCCAGCAACCACAAAGATATGAAACAGCTGATGAGAGTGAAACTGGAGAGGGAAAAAAAAGAGAAGGGGATACAGAAATCCATACATTATTAAGACTGCTAAAGATTCTTAGAAATGTTTAATCCTGGTTCACGCTGAGCAGAAGGCAGGGAATGGATGTGGCAGAGCTCAAATTCAAGGTGTCCACAGATCCTGGAACATCCATTAGGTGTATCACATTCTGCTGAGCTGAAAGTCAGCTGTTCCCAAAGAACTCAGGGTGCTGCCACTCAGCTCTACACATAAACATCTACACACTTAACACTGAAACCAGTGGCAAATGACATACAGACTCTCTTGCTCACAGGCCACAAAGGTCCCAAAGATCCCTTGACACCTAGCCATGGACTATGGTTACACATACAGTCCTTTTCCTACTCACTGCTGATGGACATTTTGTCATGGACAAGAGGACTAAAGCTATGGTCATTTACACGTTGCTCTCTTATTAGAAAAACTAAAGAGGATTCCAGGATCGTGTGTGGAATGTCACAACATATGGTCCCCAGAGTTTCCTTCAGTGCTACGATTCTGAAATTTGATGAACTGTCAAAAACTAAGCAAACAGGCCCTTTTACTTCACAAGTCAGAAGCTGGTCTACAAGCAAGTGACATTATTTCTGATTTTACCTGTTCTGTTGAATGCTATTCCACATCTCAAGAAGGGTAATCAATTGCTTGCTGCACTTCAAAAATTACACTATTCTGTCATTATAATCCCAAAATGAAAAGTACAGTGGCTAAGCAGGATTTATCAAGAGAAAACACTGATTTTGAAAGCAAAACTAGAAGAAATTAAGTCACATCCCAAGAGATGTTTCCCAGGAAACCAAAGGGGATTAATTTCCCCAAAGAAAGGGGATAAAGGGCAAAAACCCCTCCTTACCAACGTCAAAATTATGATGATGCAATCAGAAAGATGAATGAGCTAATTCGAAGCTAAAAAAAACTGCTTAAGTTCAAGATCTTCTTCATTTTACAGATAGCTAAACTAAACTTTAAAGAGATGAGATGATCAGCTTAGTCTATAATAATCAGCAATAGGCTGAGGAATAGAATTCCAAAGGTCAGATTTCACATTAAGCATATTTCCAATTTTGTCTTGTTAAAAATATTTCAGGCCCTCTGTGGTTGTAAGTTTTTCTATCTATATCAGTCCATATATTTTCTTTTCCCTCCTCTCTTTCGTCGTCTCTTACCAATGACCACAATCTAGTTCAATCCAGTTCCCTCTTCTTCACAATCCCTCTTCTTCACAACCCCTCTTCTTCCACCAGACATACATACACTCAAGTCTCTCATTACAAATCACTAAATTTCGGTATAAAAAAAGACCCTGGTAGAAATCTGGTCCTAAAAAGGACTCTGGTAAAAATCTGGTCTATCATCCTCATTTCATAAATAAGGAAACTGAGACAAAGAATGGCAAAATGACTTTCCATTGTCAAAAGGAGCACAGATTCTGATATTAAAATTAGCCTAATTCAAATTCCAGTTCTACCACTTAATAGCCACATGGCTTGGACAAGTGGCCTCACCTCCCTAAGCCTTAGTCTCCTGATTTGTAAAATGAAGACACGAACAGGAGTTATCATACCACATAGGGCTAATGTATTAAAGGAGGTAATCCATGCAAAGCACTCTGTACTATGCTGAGCATCAAGGAAGTGCTCACTAAATGTTAGTTATTACTGTACTTATTGTCCACAGAAAGACAGCTAAACAAGGAATAAGAACCAGAATACAACTCTCCTAACTTTGAGTCTAAAACTTTCTCTATTGCATCACTCTGCAGTATGCCAATAACCCACGAGCAGGTACCTACACACACTCAATCACCCCTGACATACTTACCCAGATGTCACATTTGCCAGGAAAAAAGCGTTCAGGGATCCGGGCAGCATACAGGGCAGCTCCTGTGATGTAGAGGCTGGCCATCAGCATCAACCAGCCTATCTGCCCTATGGTGGCAGCCTTGAGGAACCCCTCCGAGATGACATAGTGCAAGGTCGGAATGATTCCACTCAGGCCCAGGCCCAGAAACACTCCTAGGAGTCACAAGAAGAGAGTGAAGTAACGCAGAAGAGAAACAAAGAGCCAGAAGTCAATATTACAGCACGGTCCCATTAACTCTGTAAACTGAATATTTCCAAGTAGCATACAAAATTAGCTTCCAGTTTTAAAGGAAAAAGAAGGTTCTTCAAACTCTAGGACACTGTCACACAAGACAACACAGCTATATTCTAAAGATTTACAAATGCAAGGAGCCAGCTGGGTGCAGTGGCTCACACCTGTCATCCCAGCACTTTGGGAGGCCAAAGCAGGCAGATCATCTGAGGTCAGGAGTTCAAGACCAGCCTGGCTAACAGGGTGAAACCCCATTTCTACTAAACATCCAAAAAGTAGCCAGGCATGGTAGCGCACATCTGTAATCCCAGCTACTCAGGAGGCTGACGCAGGAGAATCGCCTGAGCCTGAACCCGAGAGGCAGAGGATGCAGTGAGCCGAGATCACACCATTGCACTCCAGCTTGGGCAACAAGAGTGAAATTCTGCCTCAAAAAAAAAAAAGAAGCAAGGAGCCTCGCTAAGAGAGGTCTAACTTAGTAAGTCAGCAGTGTTCAAGGGTTTTGAATTAATGTTGCTAAATGTTTGCAGAAAGGACAGCTCCAGGAGTTTATTTAAACTGTCCTAGCCTGTCCTCTTACAGACACAGGTTACAATACAAGCTATTTTACGTATCTCATCTTCTCTTTGAAGCAACAGACGTTCCTGGGGTGGAGAGGCAATGAATGATCATATCACCTGGCATTACCTATTTTTAATAGGAATCTAGGGCTGGGCGCAGTGGCTCACACCTGTCATCCGAGCACTTTGGGAGGCCAAGGCAGGCGGATCACTTGAGGTCAGGAGCCAAGATAGCACCCCTGCACTCCAGCCTGGACTACAAAGCAAAACTTCATCTCAAAAAAAAAAGAAAAGAAAAGAAAAAAGAAAAAAAAATTTAATCTAAATCTGTGACCTCTAACTGGGCACTTAAAAATTGTTCAATGCCTTTAACAAATGACCTAATGGGGGTGGGGGATGGGAGAGAATACTATACTAAGATGAGAGAGAGTGAGAGAGATTTCTGAAAGCTCCCAGGCCCCTAAATAACAATCAGGTACAAAAGTCCGGCAAATCACTCAGCCACAGCCCTACTGCCTTACTGCCTCCAGAAATCTGAAGTAATGTTTTTTTAAACTTCTAGATATGACCTAAGTTCTAAGATGAATTAAATGAGTCTCAACCAGCATTTTTTTAAATGAACTACAATAAAATTAAAATATCAGACTGTAACATAAGTGGAGTCTATTTTGTTAAAGTTTTGTAATTTATATATACATGAACTTATGTATAGATACACGTGTTCAGGACTGTAATAGAAAATGTCATGAAGAAAAAAAAAAATTTGAAGGCCACTAGTCTAAATCTACTTTGAAACCTGTGTATCAGCCAAAGCAACATAGGAACTCCTTGCCTCAGCCAGTAACTAATTGCTCCTACATTTTGACACAGAGTTAACAATGACCCTTGCAAAACAAGCTGTCATTTGGTAAGCTTTCTCCACAGATAAAGAGCCTATGACTTGCTTTGGACATTACCAAATAAACTGCTGGTATACAGCAATATATGTAAGCACAGATACAGGATGCATACTCACAAATAAAATGGGCATCTAAAAGAGAAGAGGAAAATGGCAATGCTGTTCTCACAAAAGATAAGAACCAAGCAGGCCTAAAGAAAAACTATTTCCTACCTCTGCTCCTCTAAGGAATTATTATCATGATATTTCTTCACTTGTTCTTTTCCTCTACATGCTAAGCAAAGGCTGCTAATGGTTTCTGCCTATCATTCTCTAAGTCAAAGGCTCAGGAACTTGGTTCTTCTGATGTATATAAATAGCAAAACGCTCAGCTCTACTCAGCAAAGATGTTCTTATCTCATGTGCTCAAACAGGCTTAACACCACTGTACTACTCAAGTACTGCTGAAAGCGGACCCTGACCAATGCTCATTTGCTCATACGAACACAAAAAGGAGGAGGGCAGAGTGTTGTAACAGTGGTCACTGACATGAAGTTACTTCTGTGTCTAACCTTCCAGGTACCTGCAGATGATCCAAGGCTTAGATTTTAATACTAAATGGTTTTGGGGGTTTAAGGATGAAAGGAAAAACACTCCTTGTTCATTCTCAGTGGGCACGGAGTTTGACACTGAGTGGGAGACAAAAACATCTCTGCTAACTCCATACCCTATAAGAAGACTCAGCCAAGGCACTGAGGGCCTTGTGGCTTTCTCTATGATCTCCAGCTAAACAGGCATTATCCTAAATATAAAAAGTCCCTTTACCCTACATCAGAAGGGAGATATGGTGCCTACTTTAACAAAACACAATCAGTACGGGGGTGAAGCCTTAAGCAGATTATCCATTATAAAATAAAAATACAAAACAAAACAGAAAATGACAACAAAAAAAGAATCACTACAAAAGTACACTCCACGCTGAGTAAGAAAAATCATTGTTTACAAAAGTTACACACTACCGCTTTCTGGATGGGGGTTAGCCATAAACTCAAGTAAGTAACAGTCCCAAATTATATCACCTCATACTCACCATGACCCCTCAACCCTAATGCTTTAAGACAATTACTAAACACTACTGACAACAACAACTACTACTATTACTACTACTACTACAACATAAAAAAAACCCTCAACAATAGGACTGTGATTTCTTCATCTTGGCATCACAAATACACAGCATAATGTTTGGCACATGGCAGAACTTTAATAAATAGTGAATTTAACTAGTGAATAAATGAATGTCGAATGTAGAGCCCTCCAGTGTTCTTACCTGCTCTCACTCCCCGATACTGAGGGGTGGCAAACATGTCCCACTGGGAGACTACAATGGCTGCGATGCCCAGCACACAGATGACAATCAAGTAGATGAAGCAGGGTTGCGGATTACAGTAGAAGGAATAGTAAAGCCAAGGAACAAAACTTCCCATAATCAGAAGAGCAATGCCAGAGTAATCCAGTCTATGATAGAAAAAAAATCCATTTAATGCAGTAATTTAAAAATTACTAGCCACTACAGGTTCCAATTAATCCCTCATGACATAAGCCATCAACAACAGCTAAGAGCCAAACTGGGTTGCTATTTAAAAAAAAAAAAAAGTTTCCATGAGATGATATTAAGAATTCTGCCAGCTCTGCTGAATGTTTTTCCCTAATGCACTACCTCTAAATCATTGGCCAAAATACGGACTTTACAGATACTTACTTAGAGAAGAGCCGGGAGACCCCCTCTGAGTGGCAGTAGACTGTGTGGAAGAGCCATGAGAAAGAAAGGCAGAGAATGGCTCCTAAGAAAAATAATCCAAAGACCACCTTCTCTTGCAGAGGGGCCACAAAGGAGATATTTGGGCGAAACATATAAAAGATCCCCAGGCACAGGAAGAATACACAACCTAGGAAAAAGAGCACACAAAATAGATAAAATATCACCCTTTAAAAGAGACAATATTATGTAATGATTCTGTTTTCAATCCTTCAGCATCATAACAATATCTGAATCAAAAGTTCAATGAGAAAAATTTTCCAAGTAACTGAGGCCAATCCACAATCGTGGTTTACTTCCAACATTGCTGGTATCAGAAATACTTCAGCTTCATAAACTGAATATACAGAATATAAAAACTTATCTAAGGGCATAATCTAAAAAGAAATCAGACAGTGTGGCTACTTCTTAGAAGAGATAAGAAGCCACTCCTACCTCTAGATGTAGAATAGTTTCATTTATACAGTTTTTGGCACATACATCATAGTCCAGCTTTCAATGGTCCATTGTGCTTTTGCTTTTGTTTTTACAATGAATTCCAATACCCCTAAACCCTGCCAAGAAATACAGCTTTCCTCTACCAATAGCTGTCAGGGAGCATCATGCTGCTTCTCTGGTCCTCATCAGCTGGTTCAGGAGATTCAAGAGTTAAGGACAGTAAAATGCCTACTCAGGCCATTTCCTAACCAATTCCTAAACTGTTCTACACAGAAAGATGCCACGTTCCTATTGTTTAGGGAAGGGCCACCTAACACAAGGCAGGCACAGAAATTTCAAGTTCAACATTTGTTAAGTAATTATCATTTTAATTAAAAATTATCCTTGAATTAGAAGTCAGCAACAAACTTGATTTGACTCTCTATTCTCCTCTCAGCAGGCAGGAACTTAGAGGCACCATGGAAATCAAATGTGTGGTAAGTAAGGAGTAAGGCCAGAAACTAGTATATTCACAAGGTTGTACAACCATCACCACTAATTCCAAAATATTTTCATCACCCCAAACAGAAGTACTATATCTGCTGTCATCCCCCATTCCCCACTCCTCACAGCCCTAAACAACCAGTAATCTGTCTTTATGGATTTTCCTGTCCTGGACATTTCATGCATGTAGAATCAAACAACATGTAACCTTTTGTGTTTGGCTTCTTAGCAAATGTTTTCAAGCCTCACCCATGTTGTGGCGTGTATCAGTGCTTCATCCCTTTTTGCAGCTAAATAATACTCTGGTGTATGAATATACCATATTTTGTTTATCCATTACCAGTCGATACCCATCTGGGTTGCTTCTACTTTTTAGCTATTATGAATAATGTTGCTATAAACTTCTGTGTTCGTGCTTTTATGTGAACATGTTTTCAGTCATCTTGGGTAATATACTAGGAGTGGATTTCTGGTAACTCTTTAACTTTTTGGGGAACTGCCAGCCTTTTCCATGGGGATTGCCCCATTTCACATTCCTACTGGCAAAGTATGAAAGTTCCAATTTCCCCACATCCTTGCCAAGACTTGTTATTTTTCATTTTCTTGATTATAGCCATCCTAGTGGGTGTGAAGTGGTGAGATTTCTCACTGCATTTCTCAAAACATTTGATTTGCATTTTCCTAAATGCCTAATGATGATAAACATCTTTTCATGTGCTTATTGGCCATTTTAGATCTTCACTGGAAGAACATCTATTCAGATGTTTCACCCATTTTTAAAATCGGCTGTCTTTATTGTTGAGTTGTAGGAGTTATTTATTAGATCCTTACCAACCAGCTGATTTGTAAATATTCTCTTCTCTATGGGTTGTCTTTTCACTTTCTTGATAATGCACTTTGATATACCAATGTTTTACTTTTGTTTTACTTTTATTTTTTCTTTGGTGGCAATTCTAAGAAAGAGTCACCTAATCCAAAGTCACAAGGATTTATATCTATGTTTTCTCCTAAGGATTTTATAGTTTTTGCTCTCTTTTTTTGTTTTGTTTTGTTTTTGCTCTTATGTTTGGGTCTTTGATCCATTTTGGGTTCACTTTTGTATATGCGAGTTTGGGATCATTCTTTTACATACGGCTCAGCTATCCCAGCACCATTTGTTGGAAAGACTATTCTTTCCTCTATAGTATTCTTTCTTTAATATACAATCATTACGGAGAAAAAATTACAGTCCATATATTCTACTTCAGGCCAAACTGAAAATTAGCAGTGCATATAAGTAATGAATTCTAAAAGATCAGATTACTTCTATTAAATAATACCTTCTTCTCAGTGGTTACTACAATATGAAACCACATTTTGTATAGCAACTACTTTTACTTGGCCTGGTTTGAGGACAATATCTGAAAATCTAGTAGAGAGAAATACGACTTAAGTTATAACAAAATCATAGTGCAAACCAGGATAACCTAGGAGTAAACCAGTGAGAAAATTCATCATTAGAAATTCAGAGAACAAAATGGCAAATCCAAATACATGTCTGAAGTTCTGTCCTTACCATCAAATACATGAAAATAAAAAGAAAGACAGTGAATCGCCAGCTCATCACATCACTGACATTACATACCTAAGAGATGTGTCCAAATGTTGCCTGTTTCTGTGTGTATTCTGAAAATGCTCTTAAAACAGGCCCGGAAAGAAGGCATAGGAGGCCGGTGTCCATGCAGGAGGAAGTCATTATCCTTGAGCCAGTCTGGTAGTACATCATGAGGGATCACTCGCCACCGACCTTCCCATACCTGGCAGAGGGGTATTATCAAACATCTTTGTGATTTTGTCAATTTAGCAACACTGATCCCTAACAACTATGTCTTACCACAGTTTCATAATGGGAAAAATAATTCATTTTTTAAAAGGCGAACATCTCAAAATGTATAATGTCTTATATTCTGAGTTCTTTAAAAGACTGATGAAAAGATATTTTGCCGGGAATGGTGGCTCAAGCCTTTAATCCCGGCACTTTGGGAGGCCGAAGTGGGCGGATCACCTGAGGTCAGGAGTTCGAGAGCAGCCTGACCAACATGGAGAAGCCCTATCTCTACTAAAAATACAAAAAATTCGCGGGACGTGGTGGCACATGCCTGTAATCCCACCTGTTCGGGAGGCTGAGGCAGGAGAATTGCTTGAACCCGGGAGGTGGAGGTTGTGGTGAGCTGAGATGATGCCACTGTGCACTCCAGCCTGGGCAACAAGAGCAAAACTCTGCCAAAAAAAAAAAAAAAAAAAAAAAGGAAGGAAGGACGGAAGGAAGGACGGAAGGAAAGAAAAGAAAGAGAACGAAAAAGAAAAGAAAGAAAGAAAGAAAGAAAGAGAGAGAGAGAAGGAAAGAAAGAAGGGAAGGAAGGAGGAAGGAAGGAAGGGAGGAAGAAGGAAGGAAGGAAGGAAAGAAGAAAGAAAAAAAGTATTTTAAGTGGGGACCTTAGGAAAAGAAAGAGTATAAGGACATGCCCTAAAACAGTGGTTTCAAACTTTGTTTCAATCTGGCTAACGGTGGGATGAAGATTCCAAAGTCTCAGTCATACAGACCCCCTTCATCCTATGTAACAGACTTTACCCCTGATAAATCCCTGTGGTATTAAATATGAACATTTTTATTTTTAATATTCCTATTGGTAAAAACAGAATTACATAGAATCACACTTTTGTGCCTTTTGCTAAAATCTCTCTCTCCATCTTACTCTTTCTTCTCTTCCCACCGCACAAATATGATGAAGCAGAAAAGAAAGAGAACAGGAGTCAGAAAATTGTGGATCCCTGGCATTAACTAGCTATATGAGATTTAATTAATTATAAAACCTCCAACCTGAAGTTCCTTCATTTGTAAAATAGTGCTTCAGTTACTTCATAAGGAAATCATGAAGATCAAACAAAATGACACAAAGCATTTCATGAATTAGTTAGTAATTCCTGGCATCTACTCCAAAGACAGTATGACTATCCTCAGGGGCTATCTCCTGTGGGACAGTTAGTGACTAATCCACCTTCCTGCTCGTGCTGCAGAGATGGTAAAGAAGCTCAGCCCTAATTGCCCTTTCAGTCCCTCAGCGCCCTTTCCTCCCTTTTCCTCATGGTCCCTCCCGCATCAGATTCTAGAGGAAAAGGGATCAGGAATCCAATATCCCCTCTGTAGGAAGTCTGTCAACCTCTGCACTCTGCTTCTTTTAATGTCTCATAGCCCCAAGAGCTCACACCACAAGGACCACTAATCTTGTCTAACTTGCTTCTGCTAGACAGAAGGATGCAAGGAAAAATGGCAGGCATATGGTCTATCTTCCAGCTAATGTGGGCTGAGCAGTTCTTCCAGTCTATTACCCTATAAAGCAAGAATCCAGGCTACAAATCAGCAAGATTCACCTTCAGACAATGACCTCCACCCTACCCACTACAGGGGTCTTGTGACAATATGGGTAAGCCACAGAAACTTGGCTCTCTCTCTACTCTGTGGAAAGACTGCCACTTACTCCCAGCTACTATGCCCATTCCTTTTGCTCCACAACCTGTTTCTTGTTCTGTGCTCTCTTACTTCCCTACAGATATTTGTAAAAGAACTAATCCTCTGTGTAACATATCCACCTCCAAAGGAAGTGAGGACTAACAATTTAAGAACAGATGTGTCCCTCTTAACACTCTATCCAAACTAGCCCCCCCGCCTCTTGCCTGCTCTTCCTGCCCCCAGCCACACATAACCTCTCCTCCCTCCCCTTCCAACTCAAAACTTGGGGTCTATGGTTACTGGTGCAAATCTGGCTATTCTATGTTTGTTCCTAACATACGATAAAATAAAATAATGCCAAAAGACTAATCTTTATTTTTAACAGCTGCTGCTAATAGTACTACCACTTACAAAAGTAGCTGTATAAGATCTTCCACAGGACTTTATGGAGAGAAAGAGAGAAAGGGAATCAGGGATCCAGTATTCCTTCTGTTGGAACTGTTGGAAGTCTGTCAACCTCTGCAGTCTGCTTCTTTTAGTGTCAGAGAGAGACCAAGATACTGAATTTTCTGCATCAAATTTGAATTTGGGAAAAGACCACTATTGTTGAGATTAACCTTACAAAATGTTGCTATTACCTTACTTTGGGGGAATTTTATATTCTGAGAGGGAGAGGAAGATAGAAATCAATCCTTACATCTTCAAGGCAATTCACAATGTGCACACAGCTCTGCTGTATCCGAAGTGCTACTTTGCTACCCTACATAGACAAAAGAGTCATATGTTCCCTTTTTACATTCAAAAAGAATATGTGAGCTTCTTACTGGTTATATATGCATATAATTTCAGAGTGATTTTCCCTGTTATTTCTAAACAAATGTTCTAGTGGTCTAAATACTGAGACAAGGAGCTATACTTTCTTAATTACACTGCAATTAGTGACACATTCAACAGACACTGCACCCTCATTCTCAACTTGGAGTCACATATAGTCAGCCAAATTCCAACACAAATAGGTATATCCTCTTTTACCCCCTAGAATAAAAGAAGAAGATCACAGCTTAGCCAAAGACATATTTATTTATAAGCTTGACAAAGACACTGCCTACCTTCAAATATCTTAGCAATAATCCACTGGGTATGTGGGTATATTAGACCATAAAATAAAATGCACAGAAACATTTCTTAAAAAAACAGCCGGGCGCAGTGGCTCACACCTGTAATCCCTATGGGAGGATTACATAATGCACTATGGGAGGCCGAGGCGGGCGGATCACAAGGTCAGGAGATCGAGACCATCCTGGTCAACATGGTGAAGCCCCATCTCTACTAAAAGTACAAAAATTAGCCGGGCATGGTAGCACATGCCTGTAATTCCAGCTACTCAGGAGGCTGAGGCAGGAGAATCACTTGAACCTGGGAGTCAGAGGTTGCAGTGAGTGGAGACTGTGCCACTGCACTCCAGTCTTACGACAGAGTGAGACTCAAAAATAAATAAATCTCAAAAACAAATAAAGTGCCTGTTGCATACATCCTATTCCCACATGGACCTGGTTATGCTGGTAAAATAGCAAAAACTGAAGTCTAGGGGCAAAAAGAGTGACCAAGATCACAGCACATTTCATATTAAAATGTCTCTGTTATACTTGCTTCCAATCCAAGAAATAGAATCCCTGTACCACTAGACATGGCTGGTTTTCAAGTGTGGTCAGTTGCACTGCCATGGCAGGGTAGAGCCACACCAGACAACACTGTGTAACAGGACGCCTCTTCATTCTGCTGTCATAAACAAACTGCTAAGGGATATTTAAAACACTCCTTTTCTTCAGAAGATCATAGTTTGTAGCAAACAAATGTCCTGCCCTATTTATTCTCCGATTCACTGTTTAATTTAGAGTTTTAGTTGCTTTATTCTTTGCTCTCTGTTCAGAAAGGGAGGACAAAAAGGCAGTTAAGTCAGCTACAGTACCCCGCTGATCTCTAAATATTAAAATTCCCTAATGGCCCAGATACTAAATTTGCCAACTTTGAGAGATTTCTTCACACCAAATTTTCATTTTAAAAACAAAATAATCTTTTGTATCCCTTTGTGCTAATTCTCCTGAGACAGTGATCACTAGAACGAATCTATTGTTTTGTTCAGTTTCTTCACTCATTGTCAAACTGGCTAAAATTTTCTATTTCAGACCCATAAATGTTTAAATTCCCCCTGAAAACCCACTAGACCCTTAGTCTTGGAAAGGATGTCTATGTTCAGATCACAATGTTCTCTTTTCATACCCTGGTCCAAAGTGATAGTATTCTAAGTCCACTGTTCCCAATTATTTCCAGCATTATTGTGAATGTAAGAAAACCTATAGTCTCCTGGATCTAAGACCATGTGCATAAAAAGTTTTGGTTTCATAAAAGCCATGAAAAGCTAAGTGTCACAAAAATTTCTCTCTAAATAGTAGTTCTCCAGAAATGTTTAATAAATCAATTTATATACACACAGACAGACTGACTTATGTTAATTAGATCCTACCTGCCAGGGCCCTTATTGATCTGATTGATCAAGTACCTACAAGTTTACCAATGTGTCTATTTTCTCTAAGCAAGCAAACTCAACTCTAATTACTATTTTAGAAAAAAAAAAAAAGAGAGAATCCCACAATAGGTCCTAGGGAATCAAACAATGGACTGGAAAAAAACTTAGAGGACAGAATATATTACCTAGCGAACTGAAAATAGCCAGCTGAACTGAAAAATCCACATAGGGTCTAGGAATCAGAACAATGACTGGAAGAAAAACCCTTAAGACAGATATATAGCACTGATGAATATACCATAGTACATAAAACTGGAAAATTTCTCTCTCAGAGAGTAGCCTGATTACGCAGAATTCCTAGAACCCTAGAAAGAACGTACATTTGCCATTGCAATCATCAGCAGAACAGATTTAAGTGGACCTAGGAGGCATTTTCATATCTCACAGCGTCACCACTTTCTGATTTAATTCCATTCTGTTTTCTAACACCAATAAACATTTACTTCCTCTTAACCTACATTAGAATATTTGCTTCCCACTGGATATCCTAGTTTATCAAGAGCTTACATGCTACTACAATCCAACCAAATTATTGTGTCTTCACAGATAGAGTCCCAAGACCACCTCTTCCCCATCTTGCCACAGACTCCCCCAAAGCAAACCAAGTCCTAAGTACTATCAACCACTCTCTCTAAAGTTTCCTGGTTTGGAAGCTAAATACATACCAGGATGACAAAAATGCATCTTACCTTACAACAAATCTTCCTTTTTTCCCATAGGCATGATGGTTGCAAGAGTACATGCCCATAAACCCCCTCATCTTCCTGAGAGCTTATCACTGCCACTCGTTTCTCAGAGCTCTGCAAGGCAATCACAAAACAGTCAAGACATAGACTGGGAGCACAAATACAATCAATACATTTCCCTTGCAGAATTATATATGAAATTCGTAAGGTTAAAACAAGGCCTTAGACAAGAACACATATAGTAATCAGTTTATTATAGAATTAATTAGTATTAAAAATGAACCTAGTACTCAATTTCTCGCAGATAAATAACTGTCTACTTATAGCAGCATCTCCTTGTTTGTTTTCAGTACAGATCCTGGCTTACTGGTTTGTTTTAAGAATTATTCAGGCCGTGGGCGTGGGTGCTCAACCTGTAATCCAGCACTTTGGGAGCCGAGCGGGCAGATCACGAGTCAGGAGATGAGAACCATCACTGCAACACGGTGAACCCCGCTCTACTAGAAAATACAAAAAAAAAAAAAACTAGCCGTGCCACGGGCGGGCGCCTGTATCCCAGCTACTTGGGACTGAGGCAGAGAATGGCGTAAACCCGAAGGCGGGCTTGCAAGTGAGCTGAGATGCCATTGCACTCCAGCCTGGCGCAGAGCGAACTCCTCTCAAAAAAAAAAGAATTATGGTCAATAAGGATCCATAATAATATTACAAGAAATAAGAAAAAAGTTACTAAGAGGGAAAAACCTCCAAACCACACCTGGGAACAGAAATAAATAACTGTAGACACAATTGGTAAGTACTACTATGCAGAGAAAAATGAGAGAAAACATTTAATAACAAATTTTTAAAAAAAATATATCAACACAGAGGAAGCTTTATAGTATAGTCATCTAACTTAATCCCAACCACTTATAAATATTCCATTCCATCTTAACAATTAAGAGCATTAGGCGCAAAGAGATTAAATAAGTTGTCCAAGGTTAAAGCTGAAGTGGAAAAGTCAAAAAGTAAACTCCAAAACCCACTGCCTTTCCACATTTCTTTTTTTATTTTTTTTTTTTTTTTGAGACGAGTCTCTCTCTGTCACCAGTGCTGAGTGCATGGACGGATCTCAGCTCACTGCCAAGCTCCGCCTCCTGGATTTACGCCATCTCGCTACTAGACCTCAGCCTCTCGAGTGCTAGGACTACGGTCGCCCACGGCACATCCCCGGCATTTTATTTTATTTTTTTTTTAGTAAGACGCGGTTCAGTTAGCCAGGATAGTCTTGATTCCTGACCTCGTGATCGACCCGTCTCGGCCTCCCAAAGTGCTGGGATTACAGGCTTGAACCACCGCGCCTGGCTGCCTTTCCACATTCTGAAGAAAATGACTGATTTGTCTAGGCAAATGGAAAAAAGTGACAATCCGGTATGGTCTAAAGAGATAAATTACTAAAATTAAAATTTCTGCCTCCAGACCAAGGTTCATACTGCTTTAGATACAATGATATTGTGAGAAGAAGGGCAGCAGACTAGAAGTCAGGAGACCAAAGTGGTGAGGCCAGCTCTACCACTAACATCAACGGATCCTCACTGCAGGTCCATTTTCTCCCTACATATCAAGGGAGGAGTTTAAACAATCTCTACAGTCTTCTACATCTCTAAAAAATTCTATAATTCTTTAACTCAATTAATAAGACAGCACAAGAGAACCACAATTCCCTATCTAACCAAGAGTCTGTTTAGACAAACAGTACTGCTAACATCACTGCACAAAGAAATGAATGAATCTTCTACCTCTAATCGAAAACCTAATTGGTAAGAATGAACACAGAGGCAATGGGTAATCTACTACAACACTTTAAATTTGATCTTGTTTAAAAGGAAATTCTGAGATTTTAATTTTCCTGTTCTCCAGTTTATAAGACATTAACTAGAGGCTATGATGTGGCATGTGAGACATGTTACACACCCAGTCTGATTTTATAAAAACATATAATCTCCAAGAAAACCATCTTGAATAAAATAACCCTCCATCTTTGCTTACCTAAAACGTACTCTCTATCCTTCAATGACTAACCTTCATAGTTCCTATTTAAAACCCTTCTTTAACTATCCTAAACTCGTGTTCTTCAACCTTTCTTTCATTACTGCTACCCCCAAGCCCGGGATCTTTTTTTTTTTTTTCTTTGAGACGGGGTCTCAGTGGTGCGATCATGGCTCACTGCAGCCTCAACCTCCTGGGCTCAAGCAATCCTCCACCTCAGCCTCCTGAATAGCTGGGGCTACAGGTGTGCACCACTGTGTGCACGTGTGTGTGTGTGCACCACCGTGGGCACATGTGTGTGCAGTGCGCACTACAGGTATGCACCACTGTATCTGTGTGTGCACATGTGTGTTTATATGTGTGTAGAGACGAGGTCTATGTTGCTCAGGCTGGTCTGGAACTCCTGGCCTCAAGCAATCCTCCTGCCTCAGCTTCCAAATATATTGGGATTATAGGTATGAGCCACTGCACCTGGCCCTGGGACATTTTTAGATTGCTTTCTTAATCCCCATGAATTTTAATAACACAGATACACTATCTATGTACTGTGGCCCTATGGGGGGTTACAAACCATAGTAGTATTTAATAGTTTTTCACCGCCCACCGCACCAAGAACCAATTTTCATTAGAGACTGCATAACCGCATAACCTGTCTAACCCACAGCAGTTGCTTCTTCTGACTTGTTTCTTCTTCTGACTTCTTCTTCTGATTTCTTTAGCACTTAAGTCTGTGCCTCTCATTTGACAGTAATATCTGATTACAGCTTTTATTGATTTATACTGTTTTATTTAATGTTTAATAGAATTTTACATTTTTAATGTATTATTTCCTAAACTAGATTTTAAGTGTCTATCTTCTTCCCCATGGCTTCTAGAACATACTTACATGATGGCTAAATTAATAAATGCTCTAGAAGACTTTCAACAATAGATTAAAGAGGGCTGTGCCTAATTAAACATGAAATTAAAATGATAAAATTCCATTAAAATTATATAAAACCTGAAAACGGTCAATAGCTTGAAACGATTACAGCAGACCGATTTTAAAATATAAAATTACATGCTATGTAAAATAGCTCAAATATTTACGCATATTCAACGTATTTGATTCTTCACAAAAAAACAGAAACAGTCTTTATTCTCATGCAAATTATTGTCAGCAGTTTCAAAACTACAAATATGCACATAAAACACAATATGGTTAATGTATACTACCATTAAGTAAAACCTGATGAAATTGCACTCTGAATCAATATGATTCAGTAAGTAATCAATGCGCTTACTCACAATCAGTAATTTTGATTATCAGATACTGATTACATACAGGACTACTGATAGCAGCCGAGACAGGAGGATGGCTTGAGCCCAGGAGCTCGAGACCAGCCTGGGCAACATGGTAAAACCCCATCTCCACAAAAAATATAAAAATTAGCGAGGAGTGGTGTTATGTGGCTGTTTGCAGTACCAGCTACTCAAGAAGCTCAGGGGGAGGACTCCTTGAGCCCCAGGAGGTCAAGGTTGCAATGAGCTGTGATCGTGCCACTGCATTCCAGCCTGGGCAACAGAGCTACACTCTGTCTCAAAAAAAAAAAAAAAAAAATGACTTTAGTAAAAATAAATATTTCCATCCATCCCAATATGTGAGCAAGATTCAGAATCTTTATAAAAGAATTATTTCCGGCCAGGCACAGTGGCTTACGCCTGTAATCCTAGCACTTTGGGAGGCCAAGGCGGGTGCACCACCTGAGGTCAGGATGTTGAGACCAGCCTAGCCAACATGGTGAAATCCCATCTCTACTAAAAATACAAGAATTAGCCAGGTGAGGTGGTGCGCACCTGTAATCCTAGCTACTCAGGAGGCTTGAGACAGGAGAATCGCTTGAACCCAGGAGGTGGCGGTTGCAGTGAGCCGAGATCGTGCCACTGCACTCCAGCCTGGGCAACAAGAGAAACAAACAAAACAAAAGTATTTCCTTCAGAAGGGCAAAGTATTAATAAATCTGTTGATTTATCAAGTATTATGACCAATTCTCACCCTTGTATAATGGAATATTCACAAATGTGTTCTCAAAGGATAAATTAAAATACTAGACCATAATTAACTATTTATTGTGTTCAAGTATTATGGAGTTGCTAACGAGGTTATCCACATGGTGTGGATGGTGGTAAATGCAGTTCCCTGGGTTAGAGAGAGGATAAAGTAGGAATACAGTGGCAGAGTTAAACACTGGCTAAAACACAGGATAAAAAATACTTTCCCTAGGGTATACCGTATGTCACATACTGATGGCTTGGAAAGACTATGCTAGACACTATATTTAAAATAGTCTCTGTCTTCCAATATTAAGTCCAAATGACTATTTTATTATGAATGAAATTACTATATCTAACTTCCATCCAACAGCCACCAAACCACAGTACCCAAAGATATCTCTCTGAACAATAAATTGTATCTATATTCAATGATCACATACATGCTATGTTCTGCTTCTGTTGTCATACTCCTCACCACATACCCTCAACAAAATTATGACAAGATACACGACATTGTGAAAGATTAAACAAAACCAAAGCTGCCAAGAATAAAGGCATAAAACTTAATTCTCCAGGTTTTTCTATGAATAACTATTATATTTAAATTTGTAGAGGTCAATGCTTTGAAATGAGCACACAGACATTTTGAAATATCTCTTCCCTCCCGCCATCTGTTTTCAGTAAAGTCCATCTGTGAGAACTTTGCTGACTGTATTTCAAAACATAGTAACACTTGACTTTGATGATCTGTCCAAACTGCAATCCAAAATGAGAATTTTCCAGAGTACACTTTACTTTTGGAAAGACAGAACCATAGTGATAAAGATAAAAGGTCTTTAAGATCAGCCTAATATGAAAATAATTCACAAACCTATTGGGTATTTATTGGTTTTGGCCCAACTCAATTCAACAGAGTAATTCAGTTTAACAAATATTTATTAGATGATTAAAAATAAGATGAATAAAACATAGTCTCTGTCTTCCATGGACTTACAATCTAATAAAGTGCTCATTTAGCCACATAAATAACTATCATAGGAAAAAAAGGTATAGCTAGTTCAAAGATAGAAATTGCAAGGCTCAGGAAAAGCTGCATGAAGAATAAAAATTTTGCAAAGATAAGATAAAGGAAAATAACGAAGTGGGAAAAGCAAAAGTACCATGTTGAGTAAAAGAGACTAGTTCAACTAAAGCTTCAGGTGCATTTAAGAAAGTAGCAAAACATAAATGATGTATTTAAATGTTAGTGGAAGTGCACAAAGTGCCACAAAGACTCTCAATCATGATACTATCTACCATCCACAATTAGACGAAAAAGGTCAAGAAATGGTACAGTATCCAGGGCTGGAAACAGTAAACCTTTGATTAAAATTTGTCTGCCTTTATAAATGTCATTGAGAACTGAGACCTTCTGCATTCACACAGCTTAATTATGAGGACTAAGACCTATGGCCCCTATATCAACATAACTTTATTATTTGTTCTAGGAAATTATTGCCCAGGATGGTAAGAATGCAAACCAGTAAATAACTTCATCATTAGCTTTAGGAATTTCTCAAAAACTCATTCAACTGAACAACAGACTGCACAATTCGATCCTTGGAATAATAAATTGCTCAACTGGGCAAACATGCTCACTTATCAAATAAGTATTTGTTTATCAAGACTTGGTCCAAGAATTCTATCACCAACTTAGCACAGGGCCAAGTAAAATCTCCTTAAACTACTTGAACCCAGACCCCAAAACCCTGTAAATATCCATATCCAATACTTTCTTTCTGAAATACTTCTAGGACTCTTTAAGGCAGGGTTCACCCTTACTGGAGTATATAATAAACCTGGCTTAGTTTGATCAACAGGTGATTTTTATGGTCTTTTTCCAAGTTGACAGGTTGAAGCCAGCCTTAACTTTAGAAACTGGAAATGTGTACCAAGGGCATTAGCAAGCTGATACTACTAACAAATGAAAACAAAGAAGTTTGTGGAAACAAAGCTATCCACAAAAATAAAAATAAAAAAAGACAGCTGAAGAATAAGTATTGATGGATATATACCCAGTATTCTCCAAAAGAATAACTGCAATATGTAGTCTACATGAATATTCATTCTGGCCTGCCTAGAAATATATGTACTCTGACTTTCATCAAAGCTTGATGGAAAAGATCTTTAAAATCACTCAGTTTCTTAAAAACTCTCAAATAGCAATTCTATCTTTTTTTTTTTTTTTTTTTTTTTTTTTTTTGAGACAAGGTCTCGCTCTTGTCCCCCCAGGCTGGAGTGTGATGGCGTGATCTCAGCTCTCTCGGCTCACTGCAACCTCTGCCTCCAGGGTTCAAGCGATTCTCCTGCTTCAGCCTCCCGAGAAGTTGGGATTACAGGGGTGAGCCACCACGCCCAGCCTCTCATCTTAATTGAATTTCTTAAGCAGACTTCTCCATGAAAATAAAATGAAGTGACTGACAAGAGTCTATTTACGAGTTAGTTTTCGTATAATAAACTATTATATAGTGGCATTCTTGAGTTTGGTTAAAGTAAACCAGTTTAACAGAATATGAAGGTTGAATGAATAAAAGTTCCTTATCTCCCAATTTATAAAGAAGAACCTGGAGCAGAGGAAAAGTAGGACAACCATAAAGGCTGATCTCTTTATTCAACCTAGTATCTTGAAAGCTCAGAAAGGGAGCAGGAGGCAGAGGGGAGCCATAAATATAAAGATTAGGACAACCTGGTTTGAAATGCCTCCGTATTTCTGTCCAAAAGCTTACAGAATGCCTCCTAACTATACACTTTAGCAAACATAGTTAAGAGTCCAGCTTTAGGGTCAGAAGCCTAGAGGCAATGGTCTCATCATTTCAACATGTACGCATTACACAAAATTTGAAACTGATATAAATTTCAAAAAGAAATTTGAATGATGGTATAATACTGGACCAGGAGGCTAAAGACCTAGATTTCAGGTCCTAGCTGTCTTGTCTTACTACCACATCCTCCACCCCACTGTACCCTGACCTTTCATTCCAGCTATGCTGGACATTTTTCAGGTTCAGACATCAGTATGTGCCAGTGTATACTCAATAAACATTAGCTATTATTATTACTATTCCCTACAGGCACCATATTATATCTTGCTTCTGAATCTTCACATCTGCTGTTCCCTTTGTCTAGAACGTCCTTTAGTCCTTTCTTAGCTAAATCCATTTGCAGCTGGAGTTACTACCATAGTAATCTGTGCATAAAATCACACAGCACTCACCACAAATGTACTGATTTACCTGTCTCTCCAACTAAACTACATGCTGCTTAAGGGCAAAAACTATGTCTTCTCAAGTCCAAAGTGCCAACACATGGTAAAGAAACTAAAAACATTTGAAGAAGGATTAAAAGCATCCATGTGTCTACTAAACTAAATGACTTTTGGGATCCCTTCCACTTTGACAGTCTACGAACCAAGTTTGAGTACGTGAAAGAAAGTTGGTACTATTTAAGAGAAATTAGGATTAGGAAGTTAGAATAGAAGGAAAAGCTGGTGGGGGAGTGGACAGTTAACGTTAGTTTAATATTAGTTCAATCTGAAATGGTTAAAAGTCCAATAAAGAAGAAAGCACTTCTCATTTGAAGGGTCTACAGGAAAAAAAAGAAGACAGCACTACAATGATAGATTTAGAAATCACCTTTATGAAAAGGTTGTTGAAGTCAAGGGTGGCTGAGATATGTGGATAACTTCAATGTGTTTATCACGATTTACTACAGTTATAGTAGTCAAGCACTATTATAAAGGAAGGACAGAGTAACAATTATTATTTATTATACACTACATGCCAGACACTGTACTAAGTGATTTTTACAAATTAATCAAACCTTCATAACAAGTTTCTGAAATGAGTATATTTCTATTCCCATTTTATTAAGTGGAAATCTAGATCAAGCATGGTAAATGAAGAAACAGAAGCCACGAGAAGGTACACAGCTCTAAGTAGTACCTTAATTCCCAACCTACCACCACCATCTTGCCTAATTACTTCAAAAATTACGCAAGTGTATACACACATCAAATGTTTTCTGTAGACTGAATAAATGTCTCATTCATAAAGTAGGTATAACTACTTTAAAACACAGGTAGGTGCTGCGTGAATTACAAAATACAAATTCACTTAAGATGAACTGAATTCATAGCCAATTTCTATCATGTATTTTTTTCAAACTAATATTTAGAATGTATCATGTAGTGAGGTCTGTTAAATATTTCTGATGTTTAAAGGGAGAATGGGATCATCTTCCTAACCCAGTAATTCCATTCACAGGTATGTAGCTAATGGAAGTATATACATTTGTTCACTAAAAAACAAGTACTGGAATGTTCATAGCAACACTATTTATAATAGCCCCAAGTTAGATACAACCCAGATTGCCTTCATATAAATAAAATAAAAATTGGTATAGTAATATAAAGAAATACCACAGACCAATACAAATGAACAATCTACAGCTATACCCAGAAAATACAGATGAATTTCACAAACATGATACTGAACAAAAGAAGCCAGATATGAGTATATATGGAATCATTACAATGAGATAAAGTACAAAAGAAGCAAAATTAATCTATGCCATTAGAAGTCAGGGTAATGGTTCCCTCTGGGGGAGTGGGAATAGGCAGTTAGTATGAGGAGGTAATAAGGAGCCTCCAGGAGTGCTGGTTATTCAGGAGTGTCTAGTTTATAAAAGTTTATCAAACTATCCACTTATGATATACCTACGTGTGTATGTGTGTAATACTTTAATAAGGTTTTGTCGTTTTCTTTGAAGGATCCTCCTTCGCAGAAGTTTGAAAAATAATGATATAGAAGAGATCAGGGATACAAATTCAGGTCACTCTGAGTACAAAACCCTGCTTTTTTCCTTTTACCAAACTGTCTCCTACAAAATTACTTACTAGTCCACAGAAATGGCTTCACTAAATAAAAGCAGGCATGATAAAAGTTATCAAAGAAGGCATTAAAAGGGCTGCTTAAGCAAAGATACCTAACTGGATTGATTTATGAAAAAAGTAAACTATGACCCTCACTCATTTTTTATTCCATTACAAAAAAGTATTAATATAGTGTTGGGGACCACAGAAATTTTGAGGATAAGAAAATCTTAGCTGTTTATCACCCAGTTAAACATCTCCATTTTAATGTAAGGAAAATGAAACCCAAAGAAATCAAGAAAATTAGCCAAAGTCACACATCTGGCTGGCAATACAGCCAGGACTAAAACTCAGGTTTAATCATTCATTTATTTACTTAAATACTGCACAAATACAATATTCTTGGAATATACATTTGTGTAATTTTCTGTTTTGAGCCAGGGTCTTACTCTGTTGCCAAGGTTAGAATGCAGTGGCACAATCATGGCTCACTGCAGCCTCAAATTCCCGGGCTCAAGTGATTCTCCCATCTCAGTCTCCCAAGTAGCTGGGGACTACAGGAACATGCCACCAGGCCCGGGTAGTTTTTGTATTCTTTGTAGAGATAAGGTTTTGCCATGTTGTCCAGTCTGATCTCGAACTCCTGGGCTCAAGCAATCTGCCTGCCTCAGCCTCTCAAAGTTGTTAGGATTACAGGCGTGAGCCACCAGGTCCAGCCATTCCTAGACTATTTTGGATGCAGAGGATAAACATGTTCAAGTGAGTGGAGACAGATAACCACCAATCTATTTTTTACAAGATAAATACAAATCTAATAAAACAAAAGAAATAAAGAGAGATTAACTTTGTCCTTTGGATATAGCAGAGGAAGTCTTTTCTTTTTGATCCAAATATACACCTCCAATGATATGCTACATCTAACATTTATTAAGTGCTTTCTCTATACCGGGCAGTGTTACCACTGCTTTACACGCACTAGGTTATTCTCATTACAACCCTGTGAGACAAGAGGCATACTATTACACACTGCATTTACAAAAGAGGAAAACTCAGCTCCTCAAGGCCCAGCTTTACCCTGATGTAATTCCTGCTGGTCTGGAACTTACATATATATATTATGAAAAAAAAACTGTGATCATTGGCTCTCAATCTTTAAGTGTGTCTCACAATCACATAGGGGAGCTTGTGACAAATACAAATTCCTACTGCAGAGATTTCAATTTTAAAGTATTTAGTTTCTAATACTCTTTCTAAAAATCCATTCTGCTTCATAAGGAATCGAATAGACTAACCTCTCCATCACTTCAAATAAGGAAGGGATTCCTATGCACAGGTAAGCGTAATCTAACTGTACACACAGGTACTTTATTTAATGTTCCTTGAGAGCCAGTTCCACAACTACAATGGATCACTATCACCTATCACAGGGTCTCTTTTTCCACAAGTCTGATCATCTATGGAAATAATGTACTTTAAAATGTATTAAAGGCAAATAATCATTGAAATTGCCATATCGCACTTTTACAATCAACCAATGAAAAGAAAATCCTGCCCCTCTGAAGAGAAAAAGTATATCATCCCCCTGGACAAGAGTCCCAGTGTACAATACACATACATTCACATGAAACCTCAGTTTCCTCATCTGTAAAACAGATTCTAATAATATCTATTCCATAAGGCTACTTTAGGAATGAATAATATATTCAAAAGAGCTCAAAAATTGCTTCATCCATTGTATAAGATCAATAAAAGTGAACTACCATTATTCTCCTGATAAGAATGCATTTATTCTCTCGAAGATTAAAGAAGTAGAATAGTTAAGATTCCCTAAGCATCTAAATAGTATACCTCCCCATGTGCTCCTTTTGTACATCTCTTTAAAGAAACTACTTGAAACCACTTAGACACAGAACTTTAAATGTGTTGCTGATAAATTCATTCAACAACTATGTCAACTGTGAATAAATGTGATATTTTCCTTTAACAAACAGTAAATAAATCTAATTTCATTTCCCTAATAATCCTCAGAGAATGTGTTGAGATTTCTTTGCAAAGCATGTTGCTAAGAAGTTTTTAATACATTAACTATTTTAAATAAAATACTTATTTAAAATAAATAAATATTTTAAAAAGGGGACTGGTTTGGTTTTCTGTTTATTATTATTATTATTATTATTATTATTATTATTTTCCTTAACTATCTCCTACCAGAAGGAGGTGTTTTGTTTTGTTTTGTTTTCCCTGAGACGGAGTTTTACTCTGTCGCCCAGGCTAGAGTGCAGTAGTGCGATCTCGGTTCACTGCAACCTCCACCTCCCAGGTTCAAGCGATTCTCCTACCTCAGCCTCCCAAGTAGCTGGGATTACAGGTGCCTGCCATCACACCCAGCTAATTTTTGTATTTTTAGTAGAGACAGGGTTTCACCATGATGGACACGCTGGTCTCAAACTCCTGACCTCGTGATCTGCCTGCCTCGGCCTCCCAAATTGCTGGCATTACAGGTGTGAGCCACTGCGCCTGGCCGGGAAGGAGGTTTTTAAACAGTAGTGAGCATCTTAGTTGTGAAACAAAAAAAATATACCCAGGATCCAAAGATTCTGATTGAGCAGGCCTGGAATAAAATCCTGGCATTTGTACTTTTCTATAAATGGCAATATGTGACCAGGTGGGCACTCCTAATAGGTTTACTGATTTAAAGAAACTTGGCAGTAAATAAAGACTTGTACAAAAAGATAGATACCACAGTCTGTAATGCACATAATTACCTTAAATCTTACTTTATAAATTCAGAATTACACTGAATAAAAAACAAGACACCCCTGGTGCTTTTCGTGTTTTGCTTTTATCCTTATTCACGATCGGCATGTGAATGCCAATCTCCACAACTTAAGACAGCCTAAGGGCTCCCATCATGTTTTAAATGAAGCCTAAGAAATTTAGTTAAGATCTGCATCTTCTAAAAAAGGGGAAAAAACAAAGAAAATGCAAAATTGTTAGGAATGTGAATGACTGTACTATGATATATTCGTTTTATTTGCTTTCTTTTTTTTTTTTTTTTTTTTTTTTTTTTTTTTGAGACGGAGTCTTGCTCTGTCGCCCGGGCTGGAGTGCAGTGGCCGAATCTCAGCTCACTGCAAGCTCCGCCTCCCGGGTTTACGCCATTCTCCTGCCTCAGCCTCCCCAGTAGCTGGGACTACAGGCGCCCGCCACCTCGCCCGGCTAGTTTTTTTTGCATTTAGTAGAGACGGGGTTTCACCGTGTTAGCCAGGATGGTCTCGATCTCCTGACCTCGTGATCCGCCCGTCTCGGCCTCCCAAAGTGCTGGGATTACAGGCTTGAGCCACCACGCCCGGCCGTTTTATTTGCTTTCAAAATAAACAGAAGACCCATTACAAAGTTAGAATGCATCTGAGATGCAAAATTACCCTGGCCTAACAGAAAATGAGGTCTGCAACAACTTCTGTCAAAAAACAAGACCAACTACCGAATCTAACCTCTAGGTTCAATATAAACACTCAGGGACTGAGTTTGGAATTCAGAAACATTAAGTCAATCTGGTGTCAATTCTCATAAAGGCAGCTTTGTTCCGCAGAAAGAGCAGTCAGAAGACTTAGCACATGCTCTCATTTTGTCACATTACCTTGGGCAAATTACTAAACTAACCTTTCTAAATCCTATTTTCGTCCACTTTCAAAAAGAAATCATATCTGCTCTTTCTATTTCAGAGCATAGTTTTGAGAAGCAAATGAGATAATGTCTATGAAAGTGATACAATTAAGGTCTTACTAGAATTACTGAGAAGGCTGCAGTCTACAGTTCAGGTGTTTCAACTTCAAAACTGAAAATTTTAAGAAATGAGTCCTTTCTCCAAACACAAACGAAAAATCAGTATATAGAACTCCTCAAATCATTAAGCTATTAATATTTTGCCTTTTATTTCAGTCTCAAAACTGCAGTTCTCTGTAACTCTATCTCCTTTCTTTTCTAGCTCCCATGTGCACTATACATTAACCGTGAAACTGGCAGCAAGGGACTGTACTGCATATAGATTCTCTTTTTCAGCAAGGAACTTCAACTCCAAAGAGAAACAACACACACAAGACAAACTTTCATTAGGAATAAAAACACAATTTCCTCACTGGTAAATTGAGGAAGGCAAACAAGATGACTCTGGAGGGCCTTTTCAGCTCTAACATTCCACAACCTATGGATCCTTTCATTCCTTGGCTCCTCATATAAAAATCTATTAAAACAAATGAAAGAAAAAATGGTTCTTTTGTTCATATTGCTAACTTTTGCATTAGCTCAAGATTAAACGAAAATCAAATAGAGGCTTTCGGGGCAATAAATGAGTTCATTCATAAGGATGGGAAAAATCCCATCCACCTAATTACTTATTAGTGAAATTCAAACACAAATATTATCCACAGAAGATAACACTCCAACCAGTGAAGACAGTAAACAAAAATACATAGTATTACAACACACAGAAAAATCAATTAATGTAAATCTGACACAAAAGTGATTGGGTGGGCAAGTTCTGGACTCTTAAAATATATTTTTGCTTTCCTTGCCTAACGCAGCCATGGCGCATGGTTCCGAGAAGCATCGGAAGTGGGCAGCAGCTCCAAAGCATTAGATGCTGGATAAACTGACCGATGTGTTTGCTCCTCGTCCATCCACCAGTCCACACAAGTTGAGAGAGTTACTCCCATCATCTTTCTAAGGAACAGACTTAAGTATGCCCTGACAGGAGATAAAGTAAAGAAGATTACATGCAGAGGTTCATTAAGATCGATGGCAAGGTCTGAACTGATATAGCCTACCCTGCTGGATTCATGGATGTCATCAGCATTGACAAGACGGGAGAGAATTTCCATCTGATCTATGACACCAAGGGTCGCTTTGCTGTACATCCTATTACACCTGAGGAGGCCAAATACAAAGTGAGAAAAATCTTTGTGGGCACAAAAGGAATCCCTCATCTGGTGACTCATGATGCTCGGCACCATCTGCTACCCTGATTCCCTCATCAAGGTGAACGATACCATTCAGATTGATTTGGAGACTGGCAAGATTACCGATTTCATCAAGTCTGACACTGGTAACCTGTGTATGGTGACTGTAGGTGCTAACCTGGGAAGAACTGGTGTGATAATCAACAGAGAAAGGCACCCTGGATCTTTTGATGTCGTTCACATGAAAGATGCCAATGGCTTTGCCACTAAACTTTCCAACATTTTTGTTATTGGCAAGGGCAACAAACCACGGATTTCTCTTCCCTGAGGAAAGGATATCCGCCTAACCATTGCCGAAAAGAGAGACAAAAGACTGGCGACCAAACAGAGCAGTGGGTGAAATGGTCCCTGGGTGACATGTTAGATCTTTGTACGTAATTTAAAATAATGTGGAATGATAAACAGAATTTTATTGACATTATAAATCTCAAATTAGCTAGCCTGAAATTCTTTCAAGCTTGAAAATTCCTTAGATCCCGTAAGAACAGTATCAGTTTTAAAAATAGTTAAGAAACAGAGGTACATAAAAATCTTAATAGTGATACAGTTACTACCTCCTCAATCTCTTCTAAGATATCTAATAAGAATCTCGAATCTCACATTTCCAAAACACCGCTCTTGATTTCCCTACTTTAAACTCACTCCTCCCTCTTGCTTTACCATTTCAGTTCAGCTCAGAGAATCAGCCTTGATTCCTCTATTTTCCTCACTCTACAGCTAATCCATCAGGAGGTCTTGTTGATTTGGCCCACAAAATATACCCAGAATCTAACCATTTCCCTCCATTTCTGCTGCTCCCACCATGCTGCTTCAAGTGACATCATCTCTCATCTATATTCTAACACCTGGGTCCCTCTTCTATTCTGTCTTCAAATAATCCATTCCACAACCAGAGTGATATTTTAAAAAACACAAATGTCTCCATGTTTAAACACCCCAAAAGCTGCCCACTTGCCAGGCAATTTTATTAAAATACAATTTAAATTCCTTCAATAAACCTGTATAACCTGTTCTCTGACTGGTCCACTGACCTCATCTCATATCACTCGTCCTTCTAGTTCCTCATGCTCTAACTATACTGGCCTTCTTTTGCTCCTTTTTAAAAAAAAAAGAAAGAAAGAAAAAACAAAACAAAAAAAAGAAGGCTGGTCACAGTGGCTCACACCTGTAATCCCAGCACTTTGGGGGGCCAAGGTGGGAGGATCACTTGAGGTCAGGAGTTCAAGAGCAGCCTGGCCAACATGGTGAAACGCCGTCTCTACTGAAAATACAAAAATCGGTCGGACGTGGTTGCGCAGGCCTGTAGTCCCAGCTACTCGGAAGGCTGAGACAGGGGAATCACTTGAACATGGGAGGCGGAGGTTGCAGTGAGCCGAGATGATGTCACTGCACTCCAGCCTGGGTGACAGAGTGAGACTCCATCTCAAAATAATAATAAAATAAAATAAAATAAAGGAGAAGATGAAAGAAGAGAAAGATGATACAAGCAGGCGCAGGTGATGGTGGGAGGCAGGAGGGGAAGGCAAGGAAGGTAAGCATATTCCCACCTTCGGATCTCGGCACTAGCTTGTTTCCTCTACCTCGAAACACGCTTCCCCAAGCTGCTGTTCTAAGTAGAGGCTTTCAAAATGTTAACTACAACCCATAGTAAGAAATGTATTTCATATATTATTCATATTCATATACATAACTAAAACTAAAATAACTAAAATAACAATTTAAATGTGTATTACTATATACACACTTCAATGTTTTCATTCTATTTTGATCTTTAATTTTTTAACACTTTATAATACATTAATTTCAAAACCCACTAATAGGTAAAACCCGCAGTTTGAGAAACACTGTATTAGTAATAAAACATTAAACACATGCTATATAATTTGGAAATTCCAAAGCACATAGCAAAACGTCTGTCACAATGACTTTCTGATACTTCTGCTCTATAGGTATAGTTGCCTAAAGGTTGCTCTTTTCTCTGGGAAATGAAAGAGTAAAATCTGCTTCAGTTTTCAGAAATTCTACTGACTCCCATGGTATACACTGGAGGTAAACAATTTCTGGAAAAGTAGCTCCAACACGCAATTCAAATTTCTCCAAAAATAACGGATAAGGTCATACTAAAGAGTATGGTTAAATTCGAAAGATTATATGGTACCCATAGAACACAACTTCTCCCTTCAACAAGATAAACCAGGTTAAGTATGCTTTTAAGACTCAGCAGAGGCCGGGCGCAGTGGTTCACGCCTGTAATCCCAGCACTCTGGGGGGTCGAGGCAGGTGGATAAGGAAGTCGAGATCGAGACCATCCTGGCCAACATGGTGAAACCCCGTCTCTACTAAAAATACAAAAAATTATCTGGACATGGTGGCAGGTGCCTGTAATCCCAGCTACTCGGGAGGCTGAGGCAGGAGAATCGCTTGAACCTGGGAGGTAGAGGTTGCAGTGAGCCGAGATCACGCCACTGCACTCCAGTCTGGTGACAGAGTGAGACTCTGTCTCCGGGGGAGAAAAAAAAAAAAAGAGCAGAAAGACATTAACTATAAAATCAAAATCAAGTAATATCTAAGCTAATTTAAGAATAAGATGCCAGGCAGGATGGCTCACGCCTGTAATCCCAGCACTTTGGGAGGCTGAGGTGGGAGGATACCTGAGGTAAGGAGCTCGAGACCAGCCTGGCCAAGATGGCGAAACCCCATCTCTACTAAAGCTACAAAAATTAGCCTAGCATGGTGGCATGTACCCAGTTCCTCAGGAGGCCGAGGCACGAGAATAACATGAACCCGCAAGGCGGAGGCTGCAGTAAGCCGAGATCGCGCCACTGCACTCCAGCCTGGGCGACAAAGCGAGACTCTGTCTCAATAACAAGACGACGATGAAGAAGAAGAAGACGACGACGATAAAGAAGAAGACGAAGACGAAAAAGAGGAAGAAGACGAAGAAGAGGAGGAAGAAGAAGAGGAAGAAGAGGAAAGAGGAAGAAGAGGAAAGAGGAAGAAGAAGAGGAAAGAGGAAGAAGAGGAGGAAAGAGGAAGAAGAGGAAAGAAGAAGAGGAAAGAGGAAGAAGAAGAGGAAAGAGGAAGAAGAAGAGGAAAGAGGAAGAAGAAGAGGAAAGAGGAAGAAGAAGAAAGAGGAAGAAAGAGGAAATGGGAAGAAGAGGAAAGAGGAAGAAGAGGAAAGAGGAAGAAGAGGAAAGAGGAAGAGGAGGAAAGAGGAAGAAGAAGAGGAAAGAGGAAGAAGA
>NW_016804048.1:3074093-3091094 GCF_001698545.2 Rhinopithecus bieti
AAAAAAAAAAAAAAAAAAAAAAAAGAAATTAGAATTCTAAATACTAATTGTATATATTAGAAAGAATATATGTACGTTTATATAACTGGGCTTTACATTACCAATCTCATTTAAACATCACAATGACCCTACAGGGTATTTTTATTTCTAGTTCACAGGTAAAGGAAAACAAAATTCACCACACTTTACAAAAAATAAAGAGGACAAAGTCTTCAAATTTATAAGCACATATTATCGATATTTTGTATTCAAAAGGCTTAATGTCTTATATTTCAACTTTTTTGAGTTATTCTGAACTCTAACTAGACTACCCTAGAAGGAAGAAACTCAGGACCAAAACATACACATTTTACATCCATCTGGGTTACCAGAAAGTGCTATGCATACAAATGCTTAATGAATATGTGATAATATTTCAATGCTCGAGTGCTAAGAACATTTTCATAAATCATTAATTTCTCTCTAAACTGGACTGCAGCAAGTAAGTCTTAGGAGTTCAAGCTTTTCAAGTCCTTGGCACTCTACCACTTAACTCATGGACGTAAGCTTATTTTAGACAATCAGTTGAATATCCAATTAAGGATTATTAACCAGAAATACCAAAACAGGAAGAGACCAGGGTATATGCTAGCTAATAAATTCCATACGGTTCAAAGTTCTTAGTGGGGAAAGGAGAAGTAGGGCAAAGTAGGAGAACCTAGACACCATAAAAAGAAGGTAATAGGTGGATCAGTGTTCATATATATGGATACACAGACTAAGAATTAGTCAAAGAAACAGAATTAGAGTAAAAATTAGTCAACTGTTGGTTTCACAATTCATGTGAGTTTGCTACAGGATTTCTCGAAGGGCTTTCAAAGTATGTAGGGCAAGAAGAAACAAAAATCTAAAGAATATCAAACCTGGGCATAAACCTGGCCAAGCACATTATACTACTGAGATTATAAATTATGTTGTTAATGCCCATTTCTGAAAGAAGAAACAGAACTAATAATGCCTTCTATTTAATTGTATTATTTAAAGCTCACAAAGCTATTCACACACACCATTTCATTTTGTTTCAGGGGAGAGGCAGCAAACATTTACTGAGAATCAACAGAGGCAGCAAACATTTACTGAGAATAAACAAAGGTAAATTCTGTACCAGATAATTTACATGTGGTATTTCATGCATCTTTAAATATAGCCCTCTGAGGTATTATTATCCTCCATTTTGAGGATTAGAGATTGGATAACTTATTCAAGGTCATTAGGATTCAAAGAGAAGCAGCTGTGTTATACCCAGTTTCTGAACCTCATGAAGTTCATGTGCTTTCCACTGTGCAACAAAATTAAGACTGGGGTGAGTAAAAGATAAGAAAATGAACCCTAAAGGTAGTTGGTTTACATCACAAGAAAACTACAGAGTCAGGATCTTGATGCTCAAGCTGTAGCAAGTAGAATAAAGCTTTGTAAAGTATTCTTGAAATATCACCACACTAGGTCAGGCACAGTGGCTCATGCCTGTAATCCCGGCACTTAGGGAGGCCAACGTGAGAGGATCACTTGAGTCCTGGAGGCGGAGGTTGCAGCGAGCCAAAAAAAAAAAAAAAAAAAAAAAAACAAGAGGCCAGGAGCGGTGGCTCACACCTGTAATCCCAGCACTTTGGGAGGCCAAGACAGGTGGATCACAAGGTCAGAAGATCTAGACCATCCTGGCCAACATAGTGAAACCCTCTACTAAAAATACAAAAAATCAGTCTCTACTAAAATTATAAGAAATTAGCTGGGTGTGGTGGCACATGCCCGTAATCCCAGCTACTCGGGAGGCTGAGGCAGGAGAACTGCTCAAACCCGGGAGGCAGAGGTTGCAGTGGGCCGAAATCATGCCACTGCACTCCAGTCTGGCAACTCTGTCTCAAAAAGAAAAAAGAAAAGAAAAATATCACCACACCAAACTTCTCATCAGCAGGAGCTATATATGGAGGAGTGTTGCTCATTTATGACTATAAATACATGCTCGGGCAGGCACAGTGGCTCACACCTGTAATCCCAGCACTTTGGGTAGCTGTGGCAGGAGGATCACTTGAGCCCAGCAGTTCAAAACCAGCTTGGGCAACAAAGTGAGACCCACCTCTACCAAAAAACAATTTTTTTTAATTAGCCGGGTGTGGTGGCACGTGGCCAGTAGCTGTGGTCCTAGCTACGCAAGAGGCTGAAGTGGGAGGATCGCTTGAGCCCAGGAGTTCAAGGTTGCACTGAGCTCTAATGGCATTACTACACTCCAGCCTGAGTAACAAAGCAAAGACCCTGTCTCGTAATAAAAAAGAAAAAGAAAAACTGAAATGCTCTATTAGTAAGAATTGTTTTGTAATTCTCATCTCAGAAAAGAAATCAAATGACAAGAAATAAGATTTCCCCAATAATTTTTAAGGATCCTCCTTAAAATAAAAAGAAGAAAATCAACTCTCCAGTAAAGTCCTGAGATCAATAGACATTCCTATCAATAATGTTTTCTAAATTCACAAGTATGACAAAATGAGAATGAAGAAAATAAAGTGCCGCAAAATCTACAAAGAAATCAAATATTCGCCACTCTACAGAAAGCAGGAAGGCCTATGATACTGACTTTCAACAATAGAACTGTTGAAGTAAAAGTAAGTCAACCTTCAGGTTCCCATAAATTTAACAAAACAGAATATTCCAATACTAGAACACACTCTAGATAATTGAAATTTACTATATGTTTTACTTTATTTGCATTCTACCTACTGAAATAAAAAGAATTCCTACTAGCATGCAATGCCTTGAGGAGGAAAAAAAAAAAAAAAAAAAAAAAAAAAAAGCAAACAAGCCTAAGAGTCTAAATAGTCAGAAGATGGTATTACCAGCATTATTTAACTTTATCTTGGAAGTCTTAGATAATTAAATGAGGGGAAAAAATGAGTATAAAAATTGGAAGAAAAAAAAGGTAAACTGTAACTATTTGCAGATTATATGACTCTTTTTTCTATAAAGCCCAGGAGAATCAACTAAAGAAAATTTACAAATAAGAAAAATCATCAATGTGATTGGGCATAAAATTGACATATGGATTTCAACAGCCTTGATCCTAAAACCCCACAATATTTGGTCATTATGAAAGAAGAATATAATCTCAATAGAAAAAAGATAAAACACTTCAAAACAAATCTTCAAATGTTACTGAGGATCTACAAAAAAAAAAGATTCTAGAAATAATGAGTTCAGCAAGAATTCAACATCAACACTAAAATATCCATCACTTTTCTTTTTTTTCTAGAGACACAGGGTCTCACTGTTGCCCAGGCTGGAGTGCAATGGTGCAATCATACCTCACCGTAACCTTGAACTCCTGGGCTCAAGGAATCCTCCTGCCCTCCACCTCCCAAGTACCCAGGATTACAGGTGCATGCCACCATACCTGGCTTTTTTTTTTTTTTTTTTTTTTTTCAATTTTTTGTAGTGATGGAGTCTCGCTATGTTGCCCAGGCTGGTCTTGAACTCCTGAACTCAAGTGATCCTCTCACGTTGGCCTCCCAAAGTGCTGGGATTAAAGGTATGAGCCACTGTGCCCAGCCATCATTTACTTTTCTGTATATTAACAATAAACATGTAGAAACTGAAATTTTAAACAATACCATTTACAACTGCTCCATAGAAAATTAAATACTTTAAGTATACACTTAGCAAAATATGGATAGGCTCTGTATGCTAAAAATTCCAAAATGCTGATGGAAGAAATCAGAAATCTAAACAAATACAAGAGACTGAGGCAAGAGGATCACTTCAAGGCCAGGAGTTTGAGACCAGCCTGGGCAACAAGACCATGTCACTAAAAAAAAAATTTTAAAGTTAGCTGAGTTTGGTGGCATGCACGTGTGTAGTCTAGGTACTCAAGAGAATGTGGTGAGAGAATTGCTTGAGTCCAGGAGTTCGAGGCTGCAGTGAACTAAAAGCATGAGACCCCACTTCTCAAAAAACAACAATAACAAAAACCCTAAATAAATAGCAATATATTATACTATGTTCTCAGCAATATACTGACTCAGTAAAGATGTCAATTCTCTCCAAATTGTTCTATAGGTTAATACAATTCCTATCAAGATCCCACCAAGGATTTTTCTAGGTAAAAACTCATAAAACTTACATAAAGGCAAAGCTCCAAAACAGCTAAAACAATCAAAAAAGAAGACCTCACTGAAACCCAACTACATAGCTAGTCAAGACTGTGTTGGTATCGGCAAAAGAATACACAAATACAGTAACAGAACAGAGAACCCAGAAATGACCCACACAAGTATGCCTGTTATTTTACTGTAGTGCTACGATATTTATTGGTCTTCATCCATGGTTCCTGGCTTTAACTCCCATAGCCTTTATTCCAGTCTTTCTTTATAATGTTGGAAGTGTTAGGCCTCAGAGGCAGGCCTCTGACTTTCTCCTGCCCTCCTTCCATGCTTAATGTTCCCCTGCCTTTTTGATTGCGGATCTTAAAACTCTCTCATGTAGGGTCCCATCCTATGCCCTTGGGGTAGGGATGCTGATGTCATGAAGCTTCCATAAAAATCCAAGAGGACAGGGTTCAGTGAACTTCAAGACAGCTGAACACACACAGGTTCCTGGTGGGTGGAGCATCCAGGGAGGACATGAAAGTTCCACGCCCCTTCCCCCATACGTAGCCCTGCACGTCCCTTCATCTGTAACCTCTGCAATACTCTTTATAATAAACCAGTAAACGTAAATAAGTGTTTCCCTGAGTTCTGTGTGCCAGTCCAGCAAATTAATGAACCCAAAGAGGGGGCCATGGGAACCCCAACTTGAAGTTGGTTGGTCAGAAGTTCTGGATGCCCCGACTTACGACTGGTGGGTGTCCTGGGGCAGCAGTCTTGGGTACGGAGCCCTCAACCTGTGGGATCTGACATCAATGACCCGGAGAAAGTGTCGAACTGATCTAGAGGACACTCAAGCTGGTGTCCGCTGCTTGGTGTGTGGGGAAAACAACCCCATGCATGTGATCCCAGAAGTCGTCTTCTGTGTTGATTACTGCTGTGGTATGACGGTAGAGAAAAAACACAGTTTGAGGAGAGTTTTTCCCTAAACACATTTACAAATATCCAAAGCAATTCAATAATGGAAGGATAACCTTTTCAATAAATGGTGCTGAAATAATTGAACATCCATAGGCAAAAAACTTCAAAAAAAAAAACTTCAACCTACAAATTTAGGTCACACTTCATACAAAAATTAACTCAAAATGGATCATGGACTTAAATGTAAAACTCAGGCCAGGTGCAGTGGCTCAGGCCTGTAATCCCAGCACTTTGGGAGGCCGAGGAGGGCGGATCACAAGGTCAGGAGATCAAGACCATCCTGGCTAACATGGTAAAACCCCGTCTCTACTAAAAATACAAAAAATTAGCCAGACGTGGTGGCGGCGCCTGTAGTCCCAGTTACTCGGGAGGCTGAGCCAGGAGAACCGCTTGAACTCCGAGGGTGGAGATTTCAGTGAGCCAAGATCGCGCCACTGCACTCCAGCCTGGGCGACAGAGTGAGACTCTGTCTCAAAAAAAAAAAAAAAGTAAAACGCAAAACCATACTTTTATTTTTTAAAGAGTTAACTTTTATTAAAAACACAGGGGAAAATCTAGAGGTAGGTAGAGTTCTGAGACTTAAAGTCAAAAGCACAATCTCTAGCAGGAAAAACTGATAAACTGGGTTTCATCAAAATGAACTTTTCCATGAAAGATCCTGTTAAAGGCCAGGCGTGGTGGCTTACACCTGTAATCCCAACACTTTGGGAGGCCGAGGTGGGTGGATCATGAGGTCAAGAGATCGAGACCATCCTGGCCAACACGGTGAAACCCTGTCTCTCCTAAAAATACAAAAATTAGCTGGGTGCAGTGGCACATGCCTGTAATCCTGGTACTGGGGAGGCTGAGGCAGGAAAATTGCTTGAACCCGAGAGGCAGAGATTGCAGTGAGCCAAGATCACGCCACTGCATTCAACCTGGTGACAGAGCGAGACTCCATCTCAAAAAAAAAAAAAAAGAATGATCCTGTTAAACTATATAAAGAACTCTCCAAACTAAACAGCACCAAAAAAAATCCAACCATAAAATGGAAAATAACATGAGCAAACATTTCACCAAAGAGGATAGATATACCAACGGCAAAATCATCATATGGAAAGATGTTCAACACACGTTGGGCATGGTGGCTCACACGTGTAATCCAAGCGCTATGGGAGGATAGCTTGAGGCCAGGAGTTCGAGACCAGCATGGGCAACACAGCAAGACCCCATCTCTTAAAAAAGAAAAACTAAAACAATTAGCCAGGTGGGGGACTGTGGCACACGCCTACAGTCCTAGTTCCTCAGGAGGCTGAGGTGGGAGGATTACCTGAGCCCAGGAGTTCTGAGGCTGCAGGGAGCTCTGATCATGCCACTGCACTCCAGCCTTGGCAACAGACAAAATGTAAATTAAAAACACAATGCAATGTTACTACAAACCTAATCAGAATGACTAAAATTTAAGAATGGTAACAACAAGGAGAGTGACTTCTGGCATGAATGACAGTGTAAAGGGTTCCACTGGCTTGTTCCCAAGAGAAACTTGTAAAACTATTTTTAAAAACCATCAAAAACCTCCGGAAATGGTCCAAAAGGCAAATAGCAAATGAAGAAACATCTACTCAAGAACATATAGAAAATTCAGTAAGAAAGGGAAGAGTCTGTGGTATTTGAACCTCTTTTTTCCTTCCCACTCTCCCCCAGCTCAGAAAAGAAGACTGTACTCTACTGAGGCAGGCAAGAACACAGGGCTCCCTCTGCCCCCAGCACCCAGACAACGGGATTTCTTCTCCAGAGATACAAGACATCAGTACTTCCCATCCTTCCCCAGCTACCTACTGCTGAAGGCTAAGTCCTTCATGAACCCAGTTTAGCAGTGGAGGCACCCTTCTGCCAAACTCCCACTTGTGGAATGAAGGCTCTACCTAGGGCCGGGCACACTGAGAATAATGAAACCCCAATCGCTCTTGACCCTGCTCTTGAGGTGGTGGTTCCGTACCAGGAGGACCCCAGGCTACTGCCTACCTCCCACTGAGCACTCATCTTCTAGAGTGGCATGTCACTCAGAGAGAAACTTGTCATTGTTCCCACTCCCACACCTCTAAAGTCCAAGCTCAGACTGTTTGCCTGGGGTGAGAAGCAGATTAAAAAGCAAAACAAAAACAAAAACAAAAAAACAGCACCTAATCTCTTCCCAAAGACCCTGACTTCATTTGCAACACAGCATGAAGTCAAGGCCTAAAGGTGCTCTAAAGAACAGCAGAGGTAGAAAGGCAATTGGGAAGATAATCAAGATACAGGCAATTAGACAATCAAGATACAGGCTAAACTGTAGGTCAGTTTGCAGAAGTGAACCAGGGAATACGGTATCTGGTACAATCAGACCAAAAATTAAACACTGACCTCAGAAACTATTCCTTCAAATGAGTCAGAATTTGGATTATTCTATAGAACATTTTACCCCAGGGCACTGGTTGAAATCAGTCAACTGATTGATTGGAGCCATCAGCCAGCAATTAGTGGAGTTTAACAACTGGGTGTGTTCCAGGAAAGAAAAGGAGAGACCCCTACCAAAAGCACTATCAACCCATCCTAACTGAGGGCATATCCGTAATTACGCCTTCCAGAGGACAGTAGCAGAGCCTGAACACTAAGGAGGAAAACCAACTGCACTAAATGAATCCAGTTAGTCCCTAAACAAAATACCGAGCAAATAACAGTAACAAGCCCTGGAGGAAAAGGAACCAGTGCCCAGAACTGTTATAATGTATTATCTAACATGTTCAGTTTCCAACAAAAAATTATGAGGCATGTAAATAGAAAAGTATAGTCCATCCGCTAAGGGAGCGGAAAGCAGGCAATAAAAAATGATGAGAAACAAGATGTCAAATTTAACAGAAAAGACTTTAACCATTATAAACGTGTTCAGGGAACTAAAGGAAACCATGATTAAAGAACTGAAGGCAGTGGCTCACGCCTGTAATCCCAGCACTTTGGGAGGCCAAGGTGGGTGGATCACGAGGTCAGGAGATTGAGACCATCCTGGCTAACATGGTGAAACACCGTCTCTACTAAAAATACAAAAACTAGCCAGGCATGGTGGTGGAAGCCTGTAGTCCCAGCTACTTGGGAGGCTGAGGCAGGAAAATGGCGTGAACCTGGGAGGCAGAGCTTGCAGTGAGCGAGATCGTGCCACTACACTCCAGCCTGGGCGATAGAGCGAGACTCCGTCTCTAACTAAAAATAAATAAATAAAAAATAAAAGTGAAGGAAAGCATAATGACAATATCACCTCAGATAGAGATCAATGAAGAGACGTAAATTACAAAAAAGAACCAAATGAAACTTATGAAGCTGAAAATTACAATAATGGAAATTTAAAAATAAAGGGGGGGCTCAACAGTAAACTGGAAAATCTTAGACATGTGGGATACCACTAGGCAGAGTTTGGTACTCATTATGGGAGTACCAAAAGGAGAGGAGAAAAAGTAGTAGAGGGGGAAAAAAACATTCAAAGAAATAATGGCGGAAAACTTCACAAATGTATTGAAAGCAATATACCACACATCCAGGAAACTCAATATATTTTAACTAAGAGGAAGGCAAGGACATCCAGACAGATACCTCACAGTAAAAATGTTGAAAGTCAAAGTCAAGGAGAAAAACTTAAGATCAGCAAGAACCAAATGATTTATTATTTTAAAATGGAACCCAGTAAGATTAGCAGCTAAATTCTAAGCAGAAACAATGGCAGACAGAAAACAATGAGATAACATAATCAAAGTGTTCAAATAAAAGAAAAAAAAAAACCTGTCAACCAATCTTATATCTAGCAAAACTACATTTCAAAACTGAAGGCGAAACAGACCTTCTCAGATTTTAAAAAGCAATAAAACAAAATTTTGTTCCTGGAAGATCCCCCTTAAAAGAAATGCAAAAGCCTGAAAGCAAGTGACCTCAAACAGTAATTCAAATCCACACACCACCCACCACTCCCCAACAAAAAAGAAAGAGTACCCGTAATTATACAAATGTTTACCTTTTGTGTTAATTGATTTTGAAAAATCAATTGTATGAAGTGATATATATATATTGCAACCCTTAAGTTTTGGTATGCTGTGTTTTTGTCTTGATATTTTCTAATTTACCTTGTGATTTTTGACCCAATGGTTAAGTGTGTTAATTTCCACATATTTGTGAATTTTCCAGGTCTCGTTCTCACATTTCCACTTTCATTCCATTGTGATTAGAAAAGCCACTTTGTATAATTTCAATCTTTTTAAATTTATTAAGATTAATTTTATGGCATAGTATATGGTCTATCCTGAAGAATGTTCTATGTGCACTTGAGAAAAACAGCTACTGAGTGGAGTGTGGTATACATGTCTGTTAGGCCCAATCGTTTCTAGCAGTGTTAAAGTCTTCTATTTCTTTGTTTTGGTTTGTTTTGGTTTGTTTTATTTTTGTTTGGGGGGGGTGGAGTTAGTGGGGGAGACAAGGTCTTACTCTGTTGCCCAGATTGAAGTGCAAGGACACGAACACAGTTCATTGCAACCTCAAACTGCTGGGTTCAAGCAATCCTCCCGTCTCAGCCTTCCAAGTAGCTGGGACAACAGGAGTGCAACAACATGCCCAGCTAATTTTTTAATTTTTAGTAGAGACAAGGTCTCACTATTTGTCCAGGCTGGTCTCAAACTCCTGAGCTCCAACAATCCTCCCACCTCAGTCTCGTCAAATGTTAGGATTATAGGTGTGAGCCACCACACTCGGCCTAAGTCCTCTACTTCTAATTAGACTAGATCTTCTGTCTAGTTGTTCTACTCATGATTGAAAGTGGCATATTAAAGTCTCCAATTATTATTTTAGATTTGTCTGTTGCTCCTTTCAATGAGGTATTTGCTTCAGGTTACGTGGAGCTCTGATGTTCAGTGTATACATGTTTATTATAATTGTTGTATCTTCTTGGTGTATCGACTCTTCTATTTAATGCTCTTCCTTGTCTCGTGTAAGAGGGTTTTCTTTGGTTTTTGGTTTTTGTTTTTGAGGCAGTCTTGCTCTGTCACCCAGGCTGGAGTACAACGGTTCGATCTCGGCTCACTGCAACCTCCATCTCCCGGGTTCAAGCGATTCTCCTGCCTCAGCCTCCCGAGTAGCTGGGATTACAGGCACACACCACCATGTCTGGATAATTTTTGTATTTTTAGTAAAGATGAAGTTTTACCTCAAGTGATCCACACGCTTCAGCCTCCCAAAGTGCTGGGATTACAGGCATGAGCCACCATACCCAGCCTCTTATAAGAGTTTATAAGAGTGTTTAAGTAAAAATCTATTTTGTCTGATATTAGCAAACTGTCCCAGCACTCTTTCAGTTACTATTTGCATGTGATAACTTTCAGTCCTTTCACTTTCAACCTATACATGTCCTTAGACCTAAACTAGATCACGTTTTTTAGATCCTGTCATTTTTTTTTTTTTTTAATCCATCAGGAAGACGAGGAAGGAAACTGGGTAAGTGAAAACAAGCAGAGGAAGAATTATTTTATTTTACATTCTTTAGTAACTTTTGAATTTTGGACTGCAGGTACAAGGGATCTTCAAAAAGTTCATGTAACATACGTTTTATGAAAAAACTATGCATGAATTTCAAAAAAAATTGCACCAAAATAAGCTGGTACTAACTTGTTATAACACATCTGAACAAGATGTAGTTTGAGGCACTAAGAAAGATAAGACATTAGTTTGAAAAGCACACTAACACAGCAACATGAATTCCGCTAAAACTGAAGCAAGAACAAACATCAAATGTATGGTGAAGTTTGACTGGAAGAATGGTAAAATCACTGGTGCTTTACGAAAAGTTTATAGCAACAATGCCTCTAAGAAATCAGCAGTTTATAAATGGACAATTCACTGTAAGAAGGGACAAGATGATATTGAAGATGAAGCCTGCAGTAGCAGACTATCAACATAAATTTTTTAGGAAAAAATTCATCCCGTTTGTAACCTAAATGTAGAGATCGGATGATTAACAGCACAAACAACAGCCAATACCATAGACATATAAATTCATTCAGCTTACACAAACCTAACAAAAAAATTTAAGTTGAACAAACTTTCTACTTGATGGGTACTAAAACCATTGTGCTCAGATCGGCCACAGACAAAAGCAGTGCTTTCAATGCAAATTTTAAATAAGTTGTATCAAGAGACTGTGGAATTTCTTTGAAAACGTTTAACACAGGAGACATGACTTTACCAGTGTGATCCTGAAGACAAAGAAAAAAACAAAGCAATGGGTACCAAGAGATGAAAGTGATCCAGTTAGAGCAAAAGCAAACCCGTCAAGAGCAAAGGTCACGACAGAAGTTTTTTTGGAATGCTCAAGGAATCTTGTTGACTTTCACCACAACAAGGTTCCTGCTCATTCCTCTCAAATGGGCAATTTTGCTAGGGTTTCAATGGAAAATCACTAGGCATGCACCAAACAGTGCTGATTGGCTCCTTCTGACTTCCTTTGGTTTCCTAATCTTAAAAAAAATGTAAAGGGCACCTATTTTTCTTTAGTTAATAATGTAAAAAACAGACTGCACATATTGATATGGTTAAATTCCCAGGACCCTTACTTCTTTAGGAGTGGGCTAAATGGCTAGCATTATTGCTTACAAAAGTTTCTTGAACTCGATAGAGCTTATATTGAGAATAAAGTTTATATTTTGCATTTTTATCTTTTAATTCCATTTTTCCACAAACTTTCTGGGGTTCCCCTCATATCTATCCAGAGAGAAATATAAAAGGATTTTTTAATTCTAAGGTTAGCAAACAATGAAAATAGTTCTCAACATTAAAATAGTGCTTTTATTACCAGAAAGTATAAGGCAACCATTTAAGAATTTTCAAGTAGGTCAGGTATGGTGGCTCACACCTGTAATCCCAGCACTTTGGGAGGCCAAGGCAGGTGGATCACTTGAGGTCAGGAGTTCAAGATCAGCCTGGTCAACATGGTGAAACCCCATCTCTACAAAAAAATACAAAAATTACCTGGGCGTGGTGATGCACGCCTATAGTCCCAACTACTCAAGGGGCTGAGATAGGAGAACTACTTGAATCCGGGAGGCAAACGTTGCAGTGAGCCAAGGTCATGCCACTGCACTCACTCCAGCCGGGGTGACAGAGCCAAAGACTCTGTCTCGAGAACAAAAATAAAACAAAAAGGCTGGGCGTGGTGGCTCACACCTGCAATCCCAGCACTTTGGGAGGCCGAGGCAGGTGGATTACGATGTCAGGAGATCAAGTCAGATCTTTAACATGAAGAGAGAAATCAACAATAAAGGATTAATTTTTCAACAGTTCAAGATAACTCATATTAATAACAGTACCTGGAAATTTGAGTCGTACAGGTTTTTTTAAATTTAATATTTTTAGAAATAGGGTCTCGCTCTGGAGTGCAGCGGCACAATCACAGTTCACTGTAACCTTGAATTTCTGGGCCCAAGCAATCCTCCCACCTCAGCCTCCATCCAGAAAAGCTAAGACTACAGGTGTGTGCCACCACAACCAGCTAGTTTTTAATTTCTTGTAGCCCTGGAGTCTCACTCTGTTGCCCAGGCTGGTTTTGAACTACTGGCCTCAAGTGATCCTCCCATCTCAGCCTCCCAAAGTGCTTATAGGCATGAGCTAATGTGTCCAGTATTTTAGAGAATTTAAACTATTGCCTCCAAAGCTACTTGATGTAATTTAGACTCATAGAATTTCTTTTTTTTTTTTTTAAACGGAGTCTTGCTCTGTTGCCCAGGCTGGAGGGCAGTGGCACAATCTTGGCTCACTGTAACCTCTGTCTCCTGAGTTCAAGGGATTCTCATGCCTCAGCCTCCTGGGTAGCTGGGATTACAAGTGCTCACCACCACGCCCGGATTTTTCTTTTTTTTTTCTTTTTTTGGTAGAGATGCGGTTTCACCATGCTGGCCAAGCTGGTCTCAAACCCCTGACCTCAAGAGATCCTCTGGCCTTGGCCTCTCAAAGTGCTGGGATTACAGGTGTGAGCAACCACACCCGGCCCTCGAGACTCATAAAATTTCTTATATAAGCAAAATTTTGAATGTTTCCCCAAGCGCTGTAGTTTGCAAATCTCTCTAGGAGGATTGTTACATTCTCCCTTAATAAGAGAGTGGTATAACTAAACCCAGCAACTCCCAAGTCTTCACAAACAAAACAATAAAATCGAAAAGTAAAAACATTTGATCCTGAAGTAAAGAAGTAAATCCTGAATCCTGAAGTAAAGAAGGCTGCTATCACACTTGCCTTGCTTTTCTATTCAGTCAGCCCTCTGTATCCATGGGTTCTGCACCTGTGGATTCAACCAACCACAGATGGAAACTATCCAGATTTTTAAAATTACATCTATTCTGAACATGTAGACTTTTTTCCCTAAACAATACAGTATAACAACTATTTACAAAGCATTTACATTGTATTAGGTACTACAAGTAATCTAAATATGATTTACAATATACAGGAAGATGTGCATAGGTTATATGCAAACACTATGCCATTCTCTATCAGGAACTTGAGCATTCACAGATTTTGGTATCCATGGGAGGTCCTGGAACCAATCCCCCATGGATACCAAGGGATGACTGTATTCCACTCAGAACTTAGAACTACTGTGTATCTATAAATGCTCTCGCTCTTTCAAAATTAGCCATCTAGTGGTTACCTGCCTTATGGATGGGGAATAAAGCTCAGAGGTAGATTTCTAAACACAGAAAAAAGTGGCAGCCAGGCAAAGTGGCTCACGCCTGTAATCCCAGCACTTTGGGAAGCCTAGGTGGGCAGATGGCTTGAGCCCAGGAGTTCAAGACCAGCCTGGGCAACATGGCAAGACCCCGTCTCTACAAAAAATACAAAAATAAGCCAGGCATGGTGGTCTGCACCCACAGTTCCAACTACTCAGGACGCTGAGGTGGGAGGATCGCTTAAGCTTGAGAGTTCAAAGCTGCAGGGAGCTGTGACCGCACCACTGCACTTCAGCCTGGCGGAGAACAAGATGCTATCTTTGAAAAACAGAGAGAGAAAAGTGACAAAAAACAGACCCTGGCTCTCACAATTCTCTGACTCCTCACTGGGAGTTCAACAATCATAAGATTTTCTCTTTTTTTTTTTTAACTTTTCAGTCAAGTCCAGCCAAGAGGTAATAAAATTCTTTGTGAAAGAGTTCAAATTTTCAAGAAGACACTCAACCTATTCCATTCATCTTTAGCTAACATTATTTTATGTAACATATCTACTTTCACAAAGTCTGGTCCATTTTTCAAAATGATTTACCTAGGAAAAAAGAACTCTAGCACTAAAGAAAATCACTTAATTGCATGCATAGTCAGTCATTCCATCAAACCTGACATTTGTTATTTTGTAATACTCTCCAGGGCTTTTTCATTCCAAACAGGTTATCTGTCCCAAAGGTATTTTCTTTTTTTTTTTTTGAGACGGAGTCTCGCTCTGTCGCCCAGACTGGGGTGCAGTGGCCGGATCTCAGCTCACTGCAAGCTCCGCCTCCCGGGTTCATGCCATTCTCCTGCCTCAGCCTCCCGAGTAGCTGGGACTACAGACGCCCGCCACCTCACCCGGCTAGTTTTTTGTATTTTTTTAGTAGAGACGGGGTTTCACCGTGTTAGCCAGGATGGTCTCGATCTCCTGACCTCGTGATCCGCCCGTGTCGGCCTCCCAAAGGGATTACAGACTTGAGCCACCGCGCCCGGCCGCCCAAAGGCATTTTCTATGGCAAACTATGAATTCCCCACTGGTTTTCTAGTAGTTATAAGCCTGTAAGTTGAACATAATTAAACCATAACATTGTTTACCTGCCTTCTGTTTTCCTATTTAATGATTGAAGGCTTTTTTCCTTTCCAAATTATATTCTATAACTTGCTGCTGCAGCAATCATCTATCTGATTTGCTAACACTATAGGTTCACTTGCTACAGTGGACAGTATTACACAACATTATTGTCAAAGATATTCTTCCCTCTTCCTAAGCCCCCATACTTAATCAATTAGTAAATAATACATGGATCTTATCTCCCAAAATCTCTCTCAAATTATTTCCCTTTCTTTTCCTCTTCCCTGACACTATCTTAGCTAAACCACCAGTATCTCTGACCTACAATACTCTGATAATCCCAAACAGGCCTCCCTATCTTCTACTCTCATACCTGCAGTTTCTTCTCTTTATTTTGCAGCCAAAGTGCTCTTTCAAACAGAAAAATTATGTCACTCCCCTGCTAAAATTCCTCCAGATTTTATTCCTTGTGCAAAAGGAGTCCAAATCTTTATCATAATTCCCACAAGGCCCTTAATGATTTTGCCCCACCAAGCTCTCCAACCTCAACTTACAAAGCTCCCCAATTGACTCACTCTTCTTTTAATCCTTTTCCATACCAATCTTGGTCAACATCAGGCCCTAGAAACATGCCTGGGAACTTAACCAGCCAGCCATCCCTTACCATTTCAGCTCCCAGGTAAAAGGTCACCTTTTCAGGAAGCCCTTAACTGATCACCCTTCACACTAGTCATTCTAACACTTTACACTGTTTAATTTCCTACATAGTCCTTACCACTCTCTCAAATTATTTATTTTCCTTTTAATTATCTGTCTTTCTCAACTAAACCACCAGCCTCTTAAGTGTCAAATCTTGTTTGTCTTGTTCATTATACGTATCTAAAACAGGATCTGTCACATAGTACACACACATCCATATGTAAAAGAGGATCTGTCACACAGTACACACCCTCAAGATCTGCTTAATGCATAAACAAATGAAGTTTCTATCAGAAATTTCTTGGTGCTGTGCACTGACTGTAGCCTCTCAAAATTCATATGTTGGCCGGGCGCGGTGGCTCAAGCCTGTAATCCCAGCACTTTGGGAGGCCGAGGCGGGCGGATCACAAGGTCAGGAGGTCGAGACCATCCTGGCTAACATGGTGAAACCCCGTCTCCACTTAAAAAATACAAAAAATTAGCCGGGCGAGATGGCGGGCGCCTGTAGTCCCAGCTACTCGGGAGGCTGAGGCAGGAGAATGGCGTGGACCCGGGAGGCGGAGCTTGCAGTGAGCCGAGATCGAGCCACTGCACTCCAGCCTGGGCGACAAAGCAAGACTCCTTCTCAAAAAAAATAAATAAATAAACTTTAATACTCCTAATAGAGATTATAGTTATGTGAGGTCCTAAGGGGCACATCTAATTATCTCTCGAGATGCCTAAGAATTCCCCCAGCTAACCAAATTAGCTTGAAATGTAAATGAGAATCACATCTCATGTTCAAGAGTGACAACATAATGTAATACTGTTGTAACAGTCACTTAAATGATATATTAACACTTTTCTCTCACCTTTTTTGTGTGTGTTCCCTTCCAGTATGCCTTCGTTCTTGGCTAAGGATCACGAAATGATTAAACAGTACCACTAAATAGGGTGCAATCTTATCCTGCAAGTTCATTCATTCACTAATTTGTTTAAGCAACAAAATTTACTATGTGCCAAGTTTTGTGCTTTTCCCTGCTTTCTTACTGCCCAGTATTACCAAATAACAACTGATTATATACATGACATTTCTCTCTCCTAAGAAACAAACAAAAGAGACAGAACGTAAAGCAAAATACAGGAAATTAAGAGGGGCTTTTGGGGAATCAAAACTAGTTCATTAACTGATGCCACTATTAGGGATAGGATAAGAAAATAATTAGAAGTTACCAAAAACAAAAACAAAACAAAACTGGCTGAGCTCATTGGCTCATGCCTGGAATCCCAACACTCTGGGAGATCAAGGCAGGAGAATCACTTGAGCCCAGAAGTTTGAGACCCACTTGGGCAATGCAGTAAGATCCTGTTTCTAAAAAAAAAAAAAAAATTTAAAAAATTTTAATATGGCCGGGCGCGG
>NW_016804048.1:3091422-3096734 GCF_001698545.2 Rhinopithecus bieti
AAAAAAAAAAAAAAAAAAAAAAAAAAAATTTAATAAATATATTATTTTTTAAAAGCTTTATAAGATATATCCCTTCCTATGGCTATCATTCCTTAAAGTCCCAATGAAACAGAAGGCTCCCTAATATTTAATAAATTTTAAACTATATTCTTTAACAATAAAAAATTATGACAAGTCAAGAAAGTCTAGAAATATTTCCTTTCTCCAAAAACTAAATAACACAAAAAAATACACAAAAGTCAGTATTCCAATATTGATTACAATATAATTCTAGGAATGAAGAAATTAACCTCAGTCCTGATAGCTTCCAGCATATTCCAGTAAGAACGGGGAAGACCAACAGTCTTGAGGTGCCATATCATTACCTATGATGATGCTCTACTGACAAAACAAAGTTTACAAAGGGAAACTATGGGTAGAGGGGGAAAAAAGATTTAAAGCACACAGAACCAAAGTATTAACAATGAACTGTCCCGTTGTACTCGGACAAATGACTGTCTTGTTTAAAAAAAAAAAGAAAAGAAAGTGCAGAACTAGGAAAAGTATTTGGAACTGGCTTTACTTTGTTTACTTTAGATTTTTAAGAGTAAAAGAGAGTCAAGATGGAAGATGGAAAGACCAGACTATCAGTACCTGTAAATTAGAAGAGCTCATTTTTATTCTACTAACACAGAAAATTTTCACTGGCCAAAATTCTATGAATCCTGTATTGTATCATGCAGACCTTTCTATTTTTTTTTTTCTTTAAGACGGAGTCTCGCCCTGTCGCCCAGCCTAGAGTGCATTGGCACCGTCTCAGCTCATTGCAACCTCTGCCTCCCAGGTTCAAGCAATTCTCCTGCCTCAGCCTCTGGAGTAGCTGGGATTACAGGCACCCACCACCACGCCCGGCTAATTTTTTGTATCTTTAGTAGAGACGGGGTTTCACCATATTGGCCAAGCTGGTCTGGAACTCCTGACCTCAGGTGATCCGCCCACCTCAGCCTCTCAAAGTGCTGGGGATTACAGGCGTGAGCCACTGGGCCCGGCCGTGTTAAGATTTTTTTTTTAAAAGCTCTGCATGAGGCCAGGCATGGTTGTTTACGCCTGTAATCCAGCACTTTGGGATACCGAGGTGGGCGGGCGGATCTGAGGTCAGGAGTTCCAGAGTAGCCTGGTCAACATGGTGAAACCCCATCTCTACTAAAAATACAAAAATTAGCCGGGCATAGTGGCAGGCGCCTAAAATCCCAGCTACTCGGGAGGCTGAGGCAGGAGAATCGCTTGAACCTGGGAGGTGGAGGTTGCAGTGAGCTGAGATCGCGCCACTGCACTCTAGCCCAAGGGACAAGAGCGAGACTTCATCTCGAAGAAAAAAAAAAATCTAACACAAACAGAAAACAGCTGGTAGGAAGGAACAAGTAACTAGAAAGCGTTCTGAGCCCATAAATAGATGTGGAAATCTACACAAATTTGACCAATACATTTTCAACAAGTAGGGGAGCTCAGTTGTCCCTCAATATCTCTGGGTAGATAGGAAATGACAATGAGGAAAGAAAGAAAATACATGTGAGTTTTCAATTCCTAAACCTCCTCAGTTACAAAGTCCCTCCCACTAATATCCTTTTTTTTTTTTTTTTTTTTTGTGAAGTGTTCCTGTGTGCATGGGCATCTGGAGTTCGGCCTGTGGGGACTGCTCCCCCAAGATGTTGGGGGTCTTTCCAGGAGAGTGGTGAGTTCGGAAGTTGCCCTGGTGCGTAGGAAGAGAATACCCCAAGGGGCTATTGAAAGGGCCTTGGGTAGGTAAGAATGGGATAGAAACATTCTGGTGCAGAGGGACAGCCGACCAAGGGTTTCAATTCTTGGAATACACTGAGGCTTAGGTACTGCTGCTCTGGGAGAGGCAGGGGCTGTGGATGCCAGGGAGCACATGCGGCTTCAGATTCCTCTGGAGGGTGGGGATGAGGGAGGCCATGGAAGACTTCTGGAGAGACCAGAGTGGTCTTTAATTAATAAAGAATATTTAATTAATAATTATACATGCAATGAGTGAATGATTATACATGCAATGTTTATTGGAAAAAGATACTCAAACATACTATACACCCCACTACATTTCACTTTAAAAAGTATGTTCTCACAAACTAATGTATGCTTAGGCACAAAATGACTTATTTCAAAATTTTGCTAAGGCTGTCTTCCCCTTGACAATAATAAAGTCTAATCTATAGACAATCGAATAAAAAACTGTGAAAGAACAGAAATATAGTAGACAACTGACCTACATGCTCTAAGAGCAGAGACTCAGGAATCACTAATTCTGCCTAAAAGAAATGGTGAAGGTTTTATAGGAGTTAATATTTCAGCTGGACATTAACCAATGAGTTGGAGTTTGCCAACTAAAGAAAAGGTATTCTGTGCAAAGAATGTAGAATATGCAGGACAAAGTGTCAGTTCTGTTCAGAAATGAGAGCATAAAGGATAGATTCAAGATATACTCAAGAGAAGCAATATTTGAATGACTGAATGAGGGTCAATGAAACAGAGAAAGAAGATGACTCAGGGTTTTTCCTTAGGCAGCTGGGAACATAGCAATGCCATTTGCTGAGATGAAAAGATCATAAAGAACGGAAGCAAATTCAAAGTGGAACAATAATGAGTTTCTTTTTGGAAATGGAGTATGAAATGACAGAAATGTTCCGATGGCACTAGGAAACACAAATTTAAATTCAGGAAAGAGAATGAACTTGAAAATAGAACTATTACTAGCATAAAAAGTGACACTAGCATAGTTACTGGCAAAACAGTGGATAAAATTCTTCAAAAAAAAAAAAAAAGCTATACAAAGGAGTGAGGACAAGCAAGGATGACTGTGAAGAATTCTGAGGCTGGGCGCGGTGGCTCAAGCCTGTAATCCCAGCACTTTGGGAGGCCGAGACGGGTGGATCGTGAGGTCAGGAGATCGAGACCATCCTGGCTAACACGGTGAAACCCCGTCTCCACTAAAAAATACAAAACTAGCCGGGCGAGGTGGCGGCGCCTGTAGTCCCAGCTACTCGGGAGGCTGAGGCAGGAGAATGGCGTGAACCCGGGAGGCGGAGCTTGCAGTGAGCTGAGATCCGGCCACTGCACTCCAGCCCGGGCGACAGAGCCAGACTCCGTCTCAAAAAAAAAAAAAAAAGAATTCTGAAACACACAAAGTATTAGATGATTAAGTTAGGGTGAGAACCCAGATCTCTTTACTCTCAGTCAAACATAGTCACACCAGGTTGCCTTCCTAATGGGAAAGCTATGGAAAATTTAAAATCCCAACTCAGCCAGGGGTGGTGGCTCACGCCTGTAATCCCAGCACTTTGGGAGGCCGATGCTGGCAGATCACCTGAGGTCAGGAGTTCGAGACCAGCCTGGCCAAGATGGTGAAACCCCATCTCTACTAAAAATACAAAAATTAGCTGACTGTGGTGGCATGCGCCTATAATCCCAGCTACTCAGAAGGGTGAGGCAGGAGAATCCCTTGAACCCAGGAAGCGGAGGTTGCAGTGAGCCAAGATGGTGCCATTGCACTCCAGCCTGGGCGACAAGAGTGAAACACTGTCTCAAAAAAAAAAAAAAAAGAAAGTTTGGGGTATGTGGATGTTTCTGATGTTGAACAATAAAATGTAGGCTTAAAAAAATCTGTTTACAGTTTTATACTGCTGTATTGTGTATAGCTTCTCTTTCATAATGACACTTGGGACTGTGATGGTATAGAGTGACTCTTAATAGTCTGCTCCCAGGAATAATATATAATAACTAGTAATACATAACAGCTGTTCAATCATCATCTGTTAAATGAATGAATGAATACTAAAGGAGGCAGAAAAGGGAGTGAGTTAGTAAAAATTAGCCAGGCGTGGTGGTGCACACCTGTAGTATCAGCTACTTGGGAGGCTGAGATCACTTGAGTGATCTCAAGGGAGGATCACTTGAGTCCAGGAAGTCAAGGCTACAGTGAGCCATGATTGTGCCACTGCATTCCAGCCTGGGCGACAGTGAGACCCTGTCACCAAAAAATCAAAACAAAACTAAAAATTAGCTGGGCCTTGTCCTGACCTGCAGGACAGTCGAACAGACCCTGGAAGGGGGAGTGGGAATGGATGAGACAAGAAAACACGAGAAATGGAGACAAGACAAATAGCCTGATCAAGTTTTATTTAATGGTGGCGGTGCAATGCCTTATATAGGCTGGCAGAGGAAGAGGTTGGGCCAGGGCGGTGACAGGAGGCTGGGTTTACTCAAATTACAATTGCGCATGCGCCGAGGGTTTATAATTTTCCCGGGCGCCGGATCGCGCCTGCGACGTAGGTTGCGTATCTTCCTGGGCGGGAAAAAGTTTGCGCACGCGCAGGAAAGGATTGCGCGTGCGGCAACAGTTTAGGCGCGCGCGGGAAAGGTTAGCGCCTGCGGGGGAAAGGTTTGTAATGAAGAACCCGGAAATGTGCCATCTTGTCTCCGCTTTGTGGAGATCAAGCAACAGAGGTCGGCTAATTCCAGGCCTCATGGCTCCGGACAGGGCCTGATGGTGTAGTAAAATACACATAACATACAATGTACCATCTAAATTATTTTTAAGTGCACAGTTCAATGTTACTGAGTACATTTATATTGTTGTGTGACCATTACAACCATCTATCTCTAGAACTCTACAACTTGCAAAACTGAAACTAAACCCGTTAAACAGTAACTCTGCATTCCCTCTCCCCTCAGCCCCTGGTAACCACCATTCTACTGTCTGTCTCTGTGATGTGTACTACTCTAAGCACCTCATTAAAGTGGAATCAGACAGTGTTTGTCTTCTTGTGACTGGTTTGACTGGCCAGTTTCACTTAGCGTATTGTTCTCAAGATCCATCCAGTTCGTAGCATGTCAGAATTTCTTTCCTTTTTTTTTTTTTTGAGACGGAGTTTCGCTCTGTCACCCAGGCTGGAGTGCAGTGGCCGGATCTCAGCTCACTGCAAGCTCCGCCTCCCGGGTTCATGCCATTCTGTCTCAGCCTCCCAAGTAGCTGGGACTACAGGCGCCCGCCTCGTCGCCCGGCTGGTTTTTTGTATTTTTTAGTAGAGACGGGATTTCACCGTATTAGCCAGGCTGGTCTCGATCTCCTGACCTCGTGATCCACCCGTCTCGGCCTCCCAAAGTGCTGGGATTACAGGCTTGAGCCACCGCGCCCGGCTCTTTCCTTTCAAAGATGAAATAAGATTCCATTTTGTGGCTGAGTGCGGTGGCTCACACCTGTAATCCCAGTGCTTTGGGAGGCCAAGGCAGGTGGATCACGAGGTCAGGAGTTCGAGACC